>NW_028234031.1:0-50000 GCF_037954325.1 Fistularia commersonii
TTCCACCTCAATGTTAAGCCGATTTTTAAACATTAAAAACCAAATTGCTCGATTCAGTGACACCGAGGCCGTGAGTGGAGGACTTATGGAGTCGACTCCTCCGCTTATTCATATGTGCATGTCTGGTGCTCCCGGAGCTTCACGCCGACGTCACGGGGATCCGTGTCCGAAGAAGGTGCACCTTGGCCGGTCTGCGGGGTCCTGTTGACCGGAAGCTGAGATTGGCCCTTCGAAATAACACGGAAAATAATTGAGAGCATATTTCTCAGTTAACAACGCCCCCACTTGCTCTCATATTATTGGTATCTTTGCCCATTTACATCAAAATAAAATACTCATGACCCAAACAACAACTTTGAAAAATTCAACAACTTAAATTGCGATGCAGGCTTTGTCATAACATCTGCCGGCATCTCTTGTGTTGGACAATACTGTAGGGCTACCTTTCCACATATTTTCTTTGTGACATCTTAACACACTCTTCTGACTGACATATTTTCTGGGTATTGATTTTGATCACTTTGCCCAAGTCCTTCATTTTAAATCTAGCTGTAAGCATGATTTTCACCTCTTTCATTACTTCCTCATCACTCGCAGCTATGATTAAATCATCTACCCATATTATGATGATGGCTTTGTCATTTTGGTTTTCTTTGACATAGACACAATGATCTGCTTCATTCTGAATAAAGTCATTGTCAATCAAGTAAGAATGGAGCATCAAATTCCAATGACGACCTGCCTGTTTAAGGCCGTATAGTGACTTTTCAAGTTTACGCACCAGCTTCTGTTTTGTATTTGTTACTTCATACCCTTCTGGTTGTTCTACACAGAGCTCACAATCTATGGGTGCATGAAGATAGGCTGTCTTTACATCCATTTGGTGTAGTAACAAATTTTCCTGAACTGATTTCTGCATTAACACCCTCACACTTGTCATATTTGCTGTTGGAGAAAATGTTTCCTCAAAATCCGTGCCATACTTTTGACTGTAGCCCTTAGCAAAATAACGAGCTTTATATTTGTTTGTGCCATCTTCATTTCTATTTAGCGCATACGCCCAGCCCCCCCCCCCCCCCACCCCCCCCGCCACTGCACACTTGCCTTGGGGTAGCTGTGTTAGGGTAAAAGTGTTGTTCTCGCTCAATGACTCCATCTCTTCGTCCATAGATTTCATCCACTTGTCAGCATTGAGGGAACTCCTTGCCTCTTTTTATGTCTGTGGGACACCACACGCCAGTCTATAAAAGTAGTCAATGTTAGTGAACACTTGGTCATCGTCAATAGCACTTGTCACATAACCATTAAAGTAACTGGGCTTCTTTTTGGTTCTAGTTGATCGTCTCACATTGTCTGCACTGCTTGGCTTTGTTACACGGTCAGATACGGGGCTGCCCATTTCCAAGGTGTACAAAGGTGTACAAGACAGTGTTGAGCCCAGCGATGATATATGCACTAGAAACTGTTACAATGACCGAAAGACAGCAGGCAGAACTAGAGGTTGCAGATATGAGGATGTTGAGGTTCTCTTTGGGAGTGACCAGGATGGATAGGATCAGGAATGAGTCTATCAGAGGAACAGCACATGTTCGATGTTTTGGAGAGAAGGTCAGAGAAGCCAGACCGAGATGGTTCGGTCATGTACAGAGGAGGGATAGAGAATGCATTGGTAGACGGATGCTGGAATTGGAGCTGCAAGGCAAGAGGTCTCGAGGAAGACCAAAGAGAGGATTTATGGACGTGGTGAGAGAGGAGATGAAGGTAGTTGGTGTGAGAGAGGAGGATACGGAGAATAGGGTTAGATGGAGAAAGTTGACTCGCTGTGGGGACACCTGACAGGAAAAGACAAAAGAAGAAGAAGAAGAAGAAGAAGAAAAAGAAGAAGAAGAAGAAGAAGAAGAAGAAGAAGAAGAAGAAGAAGAAGAAGAAGAAGAAGAAGAAGAAGAAGAAGAAGAAGAAGAAGAAGAAGTAAGAAAGAGAGGGTGGGAGGGAAGCAAACCTTCTTCACGGCTCTAAGCTCGTTCGTTGCCGCTACCTGGGGAACACCGGATGGCTTTCTCCCTCCGCTTCGTTACATTTTATGGCCGCTAGATGGCGGCATCCGACTGTGCACAGCGCTTGAAGCCCCACCAGGTGATCTGGCAGCTGTGCATGAGAGGAATAAACGAGTGGGGCCGTGAGTGCAATAAATCCCCCTCCACTTCTTACATGGATGTTATCACCCTGTTACTGTATTTTAACGATACCGCTGTGTTTTCCACCTCAATGTTAAGCCGATTTTTAAACATTAAAAACCAAATTGCTCGATTCAGTGACACCGAGGCCGTGAGTGGAGGACTTATGGAGTCGACTCCTCCGCTTATTCATATGTGCATGTCTGGTGCTCCCGGAGCTTCACGCCGACGTCACGGGGATCCGTGTCCGAAGAAGGTGCACCTTGGCCGGTCTGCAGGGTCCTGTTGACCGGAAGCTGAGACTGGCCCTTCGAAATAACACGGAAAATAATTGAGAGCATATTTCTCAGTTGACAACGCCCCCACGTGCTCTCATATTATTGGTATCTTTGCCCATTTACATCAAAATAAAATACTCATGACCCAAACAACAACTTTGAAAAATTCAACAACTTAAACTGCGATGCAGGCTTTGTCATAACATGTGCCGGCATCTCTTGTGTTGGACAATACTGTAGGGCTACCTTTCCACATATTTTCTTTGTGACATCTTAACACACTCTTCTGACTGACATATTTTCTGGGTATTGATTTTGATCACTTTGCCCAAGTCCTTCATTTTAAATCTAGCTGTAAGCATGATTTTCACCTCTTTCATTACTTCCTCATCACTCGCAGCTATGATTAAATCATCTACCCATATTATGGTGATGACTTTGTCATTTTGGTTTTCTTTGACATAGACACAATGATCTGCTTCATTCTGAATAAAGTCATTGTCAATCAAGTAAGAATGGAGCATCAGATTCCAATGACGACCTGCCAAATTTTCCTGAACTGATTTCTGCATGAACACCCTCACACTTGTCACATTTGCTGTTGGAGAAAATGTTTCCTCAAAATCCGTGCCATACTTTTGACTGTAGCCCTTAGCAAAATAACGAGCTTTATATTTGTTTGTGCCAACTTCATTTCTTTTTAGCGCATACACCCACCCCCCCACCCCCACTGCACACTTGCCTTGGGGTAGCTCTGTTAGGGTCAAAGTGTTGTTCTCTCTCAATGACTCCATCTCGTCGTCCATAGATTTCATCCACTTGTCAGCATTGAGGGAACTCCTTGCCTCTTTAAATGTCTGTGGGACACCACACGCCAGTCTATAACAGTAGTCAATGTTAGTGAACACTTGGTCATCGTCAATAGCACTAGTCACATAACCATTAAAGTAACTGGGCTTCTTTTTGGTTCTAGTTGATCGTCTCACATTGTCTGCACTGCTTGGCTGTGTCACACGGTCAGATACGGGGCTGCCCATTTCCAAGGTGTACAAAGGTGTACAAGACAGTGGTGAGACCAGCGATGATGTATGGACTAGAAACTGTAGAAGAAGAAGAAGAAGAAGAAGAAGAAGAAGAAGAAGAAGAAGAAGAAGAAGAAGAAGAAGAAGAAGTTAGAAAGAGAGGGTGGGGGGGAAGCAAACCTTCTCCACGGCTCTAAACTCGTTCGTCGCCGCTACTCGGGGAACACCGGATGGCTTTCTCCCTCCGCTTCGTTACATTTTATGGCCGCTAGATGAAGATCATCATCATCATCATCATCATCATCATCATCATCATCATCATCATCATCATCATCATCATCATCATCATCATCCTGATCTGAGCTCATCTCTGTCTGGGTTTGTTGCTCTGGAGATGGGTTTGTCACAAATTTTAGCAGTCTGTGTTTTTAGTACTCTTTCACTATTTGGATAATATACAAAATAAGCTGGACTATTTTTGGCATATCCAATGAAAACTCCCTTCTCACCTCTTGAGTCAAGTTTCTTTTTGTTGTGCTTGTATGCATAGCACACAGCACCAAACTTTTGCATTTGTGACACATTTGGTTTCTTTCCCGTCAACATAAAGTAAGCCGTCTGCTTTGTCCGATTATTAAAGCATCAGTTCCTGACCACCGCTGCTGTCTGCACTGCATGGGTCCACAATGTTTTGGGTAGGTTGCTTCCTAGTAACATGCACCATGCCATGTCGAATAAAGTCCTCCAGTTTCTCTTTGCTTTCCCGTTTTGGTGTGGTGAGTATGGCGCTGACGTTTCATGTCTAACACCCCGTTTAGTCATTAGTCCTTGGTACTCTTTTGACATAAACTCAGTACAATTGTCAGATCTCATACACTTAATCTTCCCATAAGGGGCAGTGTCTGCTAAGAATCTCTCTGTGGCACTCACTGTACCACTCTTTTGTTTGAGAAAGTACACAAAAATTGTGTTGGAATAATCATCAGTAAACGACAATGCAAATCTGTGTCCATCTATAGATATGGGATCTACTGGCCCTGCCAGATCTGTATGCACTAAATCAAACACCTCTGTTGCTCTTGCATCAGGCTCTCTGTTTCTGATCTGCACAAACTTCCCTTGAATACACACTTCACATGGTGATACAGGTTTTTCAGTTTTCCCTTTGATTACCATACCATCAATCACTTTTGTCAACTTTTGTACATCGCTCTAATTACAATGGCCGAAAATTTCATGCCATGTTTGTAAATCAAAACACCCTTTGCATTTGTCATTACTTTCATCTGCTGTAGATAGGTAGTAAAGTGTGTTCTGCACATGAATAGGAAATACAGTACCGTCACTCATTTTGACTATGTCTTTTCCTTCATTGAAGATTACCGTTGCTCCGTTTGCTGTGGCGGCCATCACAGAAAAAATGTCCTGTGGACAGGAAGGGATGAACAGTGCGTTTCTCAGTGGTGCTGTGTGGTGACGTCCTCTGCTGTCTATGAGGATCACCTCTGCCTCTCCCCGCTGCTTCGCCACGCCTTGACACTTGGTCGCGTCTGCCAGCTCAACATGGTGTGTGTCAGCTCTGAACGTCACTGAAAAACACGGAAGTCAGCAAATTTGAGCTTTTCTTCACTTTGAGTCACATGAACTGCAAATGGTTTGAACGATTCTGGAAGTCCCTTTAGCACCATAGCTATGAGAAGATCATCACTCATGACTTCCTCTGCATTTCTTAGCACCGTGATTATAGTCTCTGCCCTAATCACAAAGTCTGTTACGCTTTCATTGCTTCCTTTCTGCAGTTTTGTCAGGTCAGTATACAGGTTTATAATGCCAGGCTTCCCTTTACCTGCGTAATACTCTCGTAGCATCTTCAGTGCCTTTCTCCCATCATCTGCAGCTTCGCGCATGACCAGGCCTAGACTTTTGTCATCTAAAAACTGGATCGGTTCGGCATGGGCCATTTCATTCTGCTCCTTGTCCTTCGCCTCCTCGTCATCGTCATCAAATTCTGGAGTTTCACTCAGAATTGTGTCTTTGAGCCCCTGTAGCCGCATGCAGGTCAAGCATTTAGTCTCCCAGAGTTCATACTGCTTCTCATCTTCCACACCGAGACAGTCTCTGGTGGCGATCGGTAAATGTAACGGCAGGAGACCAAACTGATTGTTATGTTTGTACGGTAATGCCAATATCAATGTCTCATAACCCGACTATACAACCTCATCCAATTAACCAAAGTGAGACCTTGTCTATAATATGGGTATATTCCCAAGGATTGAGTCAGAGATTTGGAATTTTTCAGAATATAACAAATACCTCAGTCCTTCCTTTTCTGCCTTACGATCCATCCAAATGGCGATTACCAGCTAATTATTCTATGGTAACCAATAAAACTGTCATTGAGGGATTCACTCTGATGACAATACAAAAGACACCACCATTTTGTATGAAACGACAGTGTGGTAAGAAAGAGCATTATCTAGGCCAACTACAGTGTGACACTGTGCTAGATATGGAAACGGATAGACCGGTTAGGAAAACCTATGACTACTATAATAATAGTATATGTGAGGTTGGAAAGTGGGGAATGGGCGTGTGTGCCATGAATCTGACAGCCCTCAAGCCATTATTGGGCATTGAAACAAACCTCACCAAATCTGGTATACCACCATGGAGGATTTTTGCATTCCCACACAAATACGGTTATCCATACATGCCCAAAAACACATGTATGGATTTGTGGCAAACGAGCATTTCTGTATCTGCCTGAACATTGGTGTGGCACATGCTATTTGGCCCGATTAGGAAGTGCTATGACTTTTATACCAGAGCATAACATGACTCATAGCGTACAACTCATTAGGCCTATGGGACATGAACGTAGTCGAAGAGCCTTGATAAGTGACTCTAGAGGAATACTTATGACAATGTTCCCTAACTATGGTGTAGCCTACTCGGGACATCGAATGAATGAGGTCTGGGCGACATTACAGAACCTAACGTCAAGGGTTCTAGAATTAAATGGACTGATACAAAACAATCCAGAGACTATGGCTATGAAAGAAATGCTTTTACAAAATCGTATGGCTTTAGACATTGTCTTAGCCAAGGAAGGTGGTGTATGTGCGATAATAGGACAACAATGTTGCACATATATCCCAGACATGCGAGACAATTTCACAGCAATTCATGACAAATTGACGACATTAAAGAACCAACTAGAGGGTAAAGAGGACAGTGATACTTTAATGTCGTTTTTACAGTTTGACCCTCTTGGATGGATCATCAACGGAACTTGGTGGCAAATACTTTTAAAGTGCCTTACACCTGTGATTGTGATTCTTATTTTGTTTTGTTTATTTACTATGTGCGTTATTCCTTGTTTGAGAAGCATGATTGCTAAAATGGCTTCCGCAGCCTTTGTCCAGATGGCAATAGTAGCAGTGCAGACCCAACCAAGGACTCACTACACTGGACAGATACATGAGCAACTGCCTATAAGTGATTCAGAAAAAGAAAATGATAACGATTCGACTGTGGAGGACGACGACCATGATGTTGTATGAAGTGTTATCTGTAAACTATGTACCAACATGGCATGATGATGCTGAAGAGTTTAACATTGTTCGGAGTCTCATAAACAGGAGAGAATTGTTAGAGTTTACTCTCTATTTCTATAACTATGTTATTTCGACTACTCACATGAAGTTAGCCAGACATGCTAGAGCACAAAAGACCTTTGTCCTCTAACAAGAGTTGGGCCCTCCAAGATATTCCAATGGTCGTAAACATCTTTAGATAAGAACCTACCCCCCCGTAAACGTAAATCTAAACGAGGATAAACACTTCTGGAGAGAAACCTGACCACCCCTGTATATCATCCTGGACAACTTCACATATGCATGAACTATACTATACAATGAATGTTGTTATGTAAATAAACACTTTCACACAATAACAAGCCGAGCAAGGAGGAACTCGGGGGGATTCTCTGGATCTTGGCTCCAAAGAGCGCGCTGAGTCTCCCCCTCTGCAGAGCACAAAAGAATAGTCGCTTGTCTGTGTTATTTCTTATGATAACCTCATTCTCCTCTTTACAGGTTTTACCTTAGACCAGCATGAATTAGAATTACTCTCCAACAGCCGCGAGTGGAGCATCTACCTGCATGTCCAGAAGCTTCCTGTTCAGCAGGGCAGGTCGAATGGTGTTAAAAGCACTGGAGAAGTCAAAGAACATGACTCTCACAGTGCTTCCTGCCTCCTCCAGGTGTGTGTAGATTCTGTGCAGCAGGAAGATGATGGCGTCTTCCACTCCTATCCGTGGGTGGTATGCGAACCGCAGGGGGTCCAGCGAAGGTCCGACGACTGTGCCAAGGTGCCTCAGGACGAGCCTCTCCAGCGACTTCATGACGTGTGATGTCAGGGCCACCGGTCTGTAGTCGCTGTGTCTGCTGGGATGCTTCACCTCGGGCACTGGAACCAGGCATGAGGTTTTCCACCGGTCGGGGACAACCATCTGGGTCAGGCTCAGGTTGAAGAGATGTGAGAAGATCCCACACAGCTGAGAGGCACATCCTTTCAGCACTCTGGGGCTGAGGCCGTCAGGGCCAGCAGCTTTCCTGGGACGAAGGCGGCTGAACTCTCTTCCCACCTCCTCAGCGGTGAAGGCGACAGGAGGGGGTGGAGAGAGTCCCAGTGGGGGGCAGAGAGAGTCCCAGTGGGGGGCAGGACGGCTGAGGTGTAAACGAGACATCGTCCAGGGAAGCAGAAGAGGTGCGTGGGGGAGGGGGAAAGCTCCTTAAAGTGAGGGGTGAGGGCACAGGGGAAGGAAAGTCCTGAGAGGAACTGGGGGGAGGGTGGGCGGAGGCACCTTCATCAAATCTGTTAAAAAACAGGTTTAGTTTGTTTGCCTCCTGCAAGTCTCCTTCCATCATCTGGCTTGCTTGTTTTCCATGGCCAGTGATGAGTTTGCAGTATCGTCGCTCTTCTCAGCGGCTCCAAACTGTCTTCAGCCGTCTTTGGGGGTTTCCTGGGCCCATAACCTGTTATCAGAGGTTATCTGTGCAGTAGATCTGCGTGCTACCCCTCAATACCGACTGGGTCTTTTAAGGAGGAATAATATGTGTGACACACCTCTTGCTTTGCAGAACTGGAAGAAGTTGAGTTTATTTTCAAGCAAATAAAAACACTACGGACAGACCGGAAGCTGGGACTGGCCATTCAAAATAAAAGGGAAATAACTGAGAGCATATTTCTCAGAAAACAACTGCACTTTCTGTCCAGAATTGAGATTCCCTGGAGTGACAGTCGGGGTAACTGTGGTTGTACGGTTCGGTGCGTCATTATATTTTTGGTCAGGAATACAAATTGTCGAGGCAGTGCGTTTCGTAACTTTATCAACTCTAATATGGGAGGCTTAAATCTGTGTGTAGTACAGAACTGTTCATAGTCTAGAGGACTGCCATTGTCATCCATCAAGTCAATTATTGACCATATACCTTTCTCAAAGCATTCCTTGTAAAACAGAGGTTTGTTGCCACGCAGTACATATCTATTGTTCCAAATTATTGACTGTGTGGTGAGAAATTGTGTACATATATCATTTTCCAGTATAATAGTATTTGTTTATGGAACTCTGAAAATTGGACAGGAATCTTGTTGATATCCAAGTCAGAGATAAGTAGAAGACTTAGGCCACCGACTATGTTGAATAAGTAGTTTGGAGTACAATACCAGAAAGAATGATGATGTTTGATCCAGGATTTCAACCAGTTCACCTTCAATGTCCCATTCAGGCAGTCCAACTCTATCACTTTCAGCCCTCCTTCACTTGTTTCTTTCCCCATATGTGATTTTTTTAGATGGTGTGGTCTGTTCCTCCAGATAAAGTTGAAATTTATTTGGTTAATAGATTTTATGAGTTGATTTGGAGCAGCATTGGAATACACTGGGTATATACATCTGGATAAACATTCCATTTTACTCAAATATATCCGGCCTAATATTGATAAATCTCTTTGGAGCCATATATTCAATTTAGCTTTACTTTGATTCAGTTTAGATTCAATGTTCCTGGACTGATTTAACTTTTGGTCCTTAGATAGGAAAATGCTCAAGTATTTTATTTCTGATTTGATAGGAACATTGCTGTTTTCCTTTAGTGGCAGCTCAAGAAGTTTGCATTTCTTTAAGTTTAATGACAATCCTGAAGCCTTGGAGAATGTTTTAATTTTTTCAACGCTTATTGGGACTTGATGTTCATTTTTCAAAACTAAGGTTGTGTCATCTGCCAGCAGGCTAATAACAATTTCTGTCCCCGACATTATTTCTGTCCCACACATACACACATACACACACACACACACACACACACACACACACACACACACACACACACACACACACACACACACACACACACACACACTCACACACACTTTAATTCCACTCTTTTATATACGCATGTCTGGAGTTCCGGGAGCTCGTTCTCAACGTTCTGGGGATAATCATAGCTGTGCTGATAGCATTCGCCGAAACGCGCCCCCCCCCACACCACCAGCACCACCACCACCCCACACACATTAGCTCCTCCATTCATTCACATGTACACGCCGGCTGCTCCGGGAGCTCCACGCCGACGTTTCGGTGATCGATGTCCGCAGAAGGTGCACCATTGCCGGTCTGCGGTGTCCTGTAGACCCCCCCCCCCTCCATACACACATGCAATACGCCTTGAAACGCATCGCTCGCACCGACGCGGGGAATCCTTTACCCTACTTCCACAACAACGGCGAGAATCGCGTTGCGTCGGAAGGGGGGGGGGGCATTAAGGGGGGGAGAGAGAGAGGCATGGAGATTTTCTCAGCCTCTCATTCTTTTTTTTTTTTTTTAATTGAACATAAATAGTACACACAACTATACAAATGTACAAATAAACATGGCAAGGTAGCACTGAATGTCAATGAAACAACCAGGCATGAGGAAGCAAAGGACATAAGGACATTCGTTCTGTATGGAATCAGAAGTTAATAGTGTTAACGGTTTGTGAGAAATTTACAATGCTAGACAAAAAAAGAAATTAAAATGAAATAATTAAATCAATAGATTGACTAATAAAAAATTAAAACGAAAAAAAGATTGCAAGGGGAGTACAACATGTAATTAAGTTGGCGACTCACACGGAATCTCAGATATCAAACTGTATATTTTTTGTTGATTATATATAGATATATACAAAACAAACATATATTGTTTGTTGTTGTTTATTTTTGGGATATATTGAGGAATATTTGTTGGAAAGGAGTCACAATCGCTTTTTGACAATGTCGAAGTGCTTCTTCTTCTTCTTCTTCTTCTTCTTTCGGCTTTTCCCGTTAGGGGTCGCCACAGCGAGTCAACTTTCTCCATCTAACCCTATTCTCTGTATCTTCCTCTCTCACACCAGCTACTTTCATATCCTCTCTCACTACGTCCATAAATCTTCTCTTTGGTCTTCCTCGAGACCTCTTGCCTGGCAGCTCCAATTCCAGCATCCGTCATGTTGAACTTGAATTTCATGTTCTGTTTAAATGTGCTGAGTGCATCATTGCTGCTTGCGGCAATAATTAAATCATCTACCCAAATTATTACAATGATTGTGTCACCATTTTCCGTCTGTTTTCTGTACACACAGTGGTCAGAGAGATTTCTCACAAAGTTGTCCTGTTCTAAATGGTCATTAAGGAGTTCATACCAGTTTCTTCCTGATTGTTTCAGGCCATAAAGAGATTTCTTTAATCTATACACTAGTTTCTCTCCTGTTTCTGACATCATTTCAAACCCTTCTGGTTGTTCCAAGAAAATCTCCTCATGTATAGGAGCATGTAAATATGCCGTCTTAACATCCATTTGATGGACAATGAGGTTATTTTGTACGGCTATCTGCATTAGTGCCCGCACTGATGTAATGTTAGCTGTCGGTGCAAAAGTTTCATAGTAGTCTATGCCTTCTGTTTGATTGTAACCCTTAGCTACATATCTCGCCTTAAATATTTGTCCTCCTTCAGCATTTTCTTTAAGGGCAAATACCCATTTTCCTCCAATTACTTTTCTCCCTTCAGGTAAAGTTGTCAGTTCAAATGTGTCATTCTGTTTAAGCGAGTCAATCTCTTCCCTCATGGCACAATTCCACCCGGGTGCCAGTGGTGACTTCAGTGCTTCACTATAATTCTGTGGGACTCCGCACACAGTCCTGTAACAGTAATCAATAGTTGTATGATTTTTATCATTGTTAATATAGTCTGTCTGATAATCCTCTAAATACCTTGGAACGACCCTTTTTCGTCTAGGATAGCGACTGGTTTGATTATATCTGGGTTTTATGTCTGACCTCGTCTCTTTTTCATTTTGGACATTTTCTGCTGTTTCTTCGTCATGTGACACATCTGCGTTAGTACTCTCATCCTCATTTTGTATATGGTTGTCTGTTTTATTTTCACTTTGTGACACATCTATACTGGTTTCATCTGTAGATTCTGTGTCTTCATATCCCTGGATTTCTGTCTCATAATCATCAGTTTGTGTTTGTTGTTCAATTCTTCCCTTTTTGATCAATTTCACCAGTCTCTGTTTTGACACTTTTTCTGTAAGTGGATTATAGACCAGGTATGAAGGGCTTTTCTTACTGTATCCCACAAATATTCCTCTTTCACATCTGGGATCCAATTTCTTAGTGTCATGTTTGTATGCATAACACTCAGTTCCGAATATCCACATTTTTGAAAGATTTGGCTTTCTCCCTGTTAACATGAAGTATGGGGTATTTTTGTGTCTGTCATTGTAACATCTATTTCGAATATGGGCAGCGGTCTGGACAGCATAAGGCCACAAAACCTTTGGTAATCCTTTTGCTATTAGCATACACCTTGCCATTTCAAAAAGGGTCCTCCATTGTCTTTCTGCTGTCCCATTTGGATGGGGAGAGTATGGGGATGATGTTTCATGTCTTATGCCTTTCTCCCTTAGAAGAGATTGAAAAGCATTTCCTGTGTATTCAGTCCCGTTGTCTGACCTGATACATTTGACACGACCATACGCTGCGCTGTCAGCAAGGAACTTCTCTGTTGCTAATGTAGCTTCACTCTTGTATTTGAGAAAATATACAAATACTGCCCCTGAATAATCATCTGTGAATGAAATGACATACTTATGCCCTTCTTGACCAGCTGGTTCAATCGGGCCTGATAAGTCAGTGTGTACCATTTTTAGGGGTGCATCAGCTTTTGCATCAGCTTGCCTGTTTCTGCTATTTGTGAATTTTCCCTCCGTGCATACGTTACAGTCTACGTTACAGTCTACCTTGGTCTGACCTGTAATCTTCATACCCTCGACTAAGTTTGGTCATTTTAATACATCTTTTACATTGCAGTGTCCCATAATCTCATGCCATGTTTTGACATCACAAGTTAAGTTTACTCTATCTCTGGACATCATGTCATTTACTGTATCATCATAAAGTTGTTGATAATTTACCGTTCTTATGTAGTAGAGTCTGTCACATTCCTCAATGCTGAAAATTTTTCCTTCTTTGGTTATGAGTCTGTTCTCTCCTTCTTTGAATATCACGCTGGCTCCATCAGCTGTGGCTGCCTTCACCGATATGAAGTCCTGAGGATATGATGGGATGAATAAGGCTCCCCTTAAGGTTACCAGGACAGGTTTTCCTTCAATGTCCTGGAGTAACACTTCTGCATCACCTCTTTTTAGTGCCACTTTGTTTCTTCTGGTCCCGTCTGCTAGCTCCATGTAATGTTTGTTTGGGTTGAAAAACTCATCAAATCTTATGAATTTGTCTTCTTGTGTTATGATGTGTGATGTAGCGCCACAGTCTACCATCAGTCCATTTTTTCTGATATTTTCCGGAGGGACTTTTTGACTGACCTTGAATACAAAAGTTTGCTCATCTTCCTTATCTTTGTCTTGGATGTCTGTGTTTTGTTTGACCGAGTCTTCTTTGGGCTTGGATTTTCTTCTGCATGTCTCATCGGTGTGGGTTGTGCTTCTGTGATAGCTGCACCATTTTGGCCCTGATTTTTGGTGACAAGCTTTTGCCATATGGCCACGGTTTCCACATCCATAGCAGATCACCGTTGACATGTCCACTTTCATGACATTGTCTGATTTGGTTTTGCTGTCAAACTTTTCAGTCTCTTCATAACTTCTTAGTTTACTCTTGAACTGAATAAACGTCATTTCTTCACTGCTCTGAGTTACGTGAATGACGAAGGGCTTGTACGGTTCTGGAAGCCCTTTCATAACCATAGCGATCATCAGCTCATCACTTATCACCTGTTTTGTGTTTCTCAGAGCGGTGACTGCCTTTTCTGCTCTGATAATGTAATCTGTTATTGTTTCGTCGGGTTCCTTCTTGAGTGAGCATAGTTCGCTGTACAGGGAAATAATTCTGGGCTTACCCTGGCTGGCGTAATGATCCCGTAATATTTTCAAAGCTTTTCGACCGTCATCTGCGGCTTCCCTCATTACCAATGATAGACTTTTATCATCGAGGAACTGGATAAGCTCAGCGTAGCATTCTGCATTTTTATCTGGGTCGGGCTCAACAGTTGAAAGTATTGTCTCTTTCAAACCTTCGAGTCGCATGTGTCCCAGAAACTTTACTTCCCAAAGCTCGTAGTTGTTTTCGTCTCCATCGAAAACCAAACGTTGCCATCTTCCTCCTTTTGTTCGTTGCCTGGGCCCATAACCTGTTGCGTTTAAGTTTGCAGCTTCTTCGTTTTCCATGTTTCGGAAGGAATTCACAAGTTTGCCTTGTTTGAATCGTCTTTTATTTTCTTCTTCACAGCTCCGGGAATCAACATCGGTTAGCCATGGGACATGTACAGTACAGAGTGAGGGAAAAATTCCCGCCAGCACCGCTATACCAAAAAAAGAACACTGACGTAGAAGTTAACGTCAAGTTAGCTGAACAGTCGCGAAAAACTAAAACAAGTCCCAAACCTTGTCATAAAGTGCCATACATTTCCTGAGAGTAGATACAAATAAAACATATGTATACTAGAATGTAAACTCAAATAAAACTAATGAGATCACCTATCTCAACAGTCCTTATGTCCTTTGCTTCCTCATGCCTGGTTGTTTCATTGACATTCAGTTCTACCTTGCCATGTTTATTTGTACATTTGTATATTTGTGTGTACTATTTATGTTCAATTAAAAAAAAAAAAAAAAAAGAATGAGAGGCTGAGAAAATCTCCATGTCTCTCTCTCTCCCCCCCTTAATGCCCCCCCCCCCCCTCTTCCTCACGGCGGCCGACGCAATGTGATTCTCGCCGTTGCTGTGGAAGTAGGGTAAAGGATTCCCCGCGTCGGTGCGAGCGATGCGTTTCAAGGCGTATTGCATGTGTGTATGGAGGGGGGGGGGTCTACAGGATACCGCAGGCCGGCAATGGTGCACCTTCTGCGGACATCGATCACCGAAACGTCGGCGTGGAGCTCCCGGAGCAGCCGGCGTGTACATGTGAATGAATGGAGGAGCTAATGTGTGTGTGGTGGTGGTGGGGGGGGGGGGGGGGGGGGGGGCGTTTCGGCTCGACGGGAAAGAAACCAAATGTGTCACAAATGCAAAAGTTTGGTGCTGTGTGCTATGCATACAAGCACAACAAAAAGAAACTTGACTCAAGAGGTGAGAAGGGAGTTTTCATTGGATATGACAAAAATAGTCCAGCTTATTTTGTATATTATCCAAATAGTGAAAGAGTACTAAAACAGACTGCTAAAATTTGTGTCGAACCCATCTCCAGAGCAACAAACCCAGACAGAGATGAGCTCAGACCAGGATGATGATGATAATGATGATGATGATGATGATGATGATGATGATGATGATGATGATGATGATGATGATGATGATCAGTTAGACATTTAAAGAGGCAAGGAGTTCCCTCAATGCTGACAAGTGGATGAAATCTATGGACGAAGAGATGGAGTAATTGAGAGAGAAGAACACTTTTACCCTAACACAGCTACCCCAAGGCAAGTGTGCAGTGGGGGTGGGGGTGGGGGGTGGGGGGCGTATGCGCTAAAAAGAAATGAAGATGGCACAAACAAATATAAAGCTCGTTATGTTGCTAAGGGCTACAGTCAAAAGTATGGCACGGATTTCGAGGAAACATTTTCTCCAACAGCAAATATGACAAGTGTGAGGGTGTTTATGCAGAAATCAGTTCCGGAAAATTTGTTCTTACACCAAATGGATGTAAAGACAGCCTATCTTCATGCACCCATAGATTGTGAGCTCTGTGTAGAACAACCAGAAGGGTATGAAGTGACAAATAAAAAACAGAAGCTGGTGTGTAAACTTAAAAAGTCACTATACGTCCCTGAACAAGCCGGTCGTCATTGGGATCTGATGCTCCATTCTTACTTGATTGACAATGACTTTATTCAGAATGAAGCAGATCATTGTGTTTATGTCAAAGAAAACCAAAATGACAAGGTCATCATCATAATATGGGTAGATGATTTAATCATAGCTGCGAGTGATGAGGAAGTAATGAAAGAGGTGAAAATCATGCTTACAGCTAGATTTAAAATGAAGGACATGGGCAAAGTGATCAAAATCAATACCCAGAAAATATGTCAGTCAGAAGAGTGTGTTAAGATGTCACAAAGAAAATATGTGGAAAGGTAGCCCTACAGTATTGTCCAACACAAGAGATGCCGGCACATGTTATGACAAAGCCTGCATCACAGTTTAAGTTGTTGAATTTTTCAAAGTTGTTGTTTGTTGTTTGGGTCATGAGTATTTTATTTTGATGTAAATGGGCAAAGATACCAATAATATGAGAGCAAGTGGGGGCGTTGTTAACTGAGAAATATGCTCTCAATTATTTTCCGTTTTATTTCCAAGGGCCAGTCTCAGCTTCCGGTCAACAGGATCCCGCAGACCGGCCAAGGTGCACCTTCTTCGGACACGGATCCCCGTGACGTCGGCGTGAAGCTCCGGGAGCACCAGACATGCACATATGAATAAGCGAAGGAGTCAACTCCATAAGTCCTCCACTCACGGCCTCGGTGTCACTGAATCGAGCAATTTGGTTTTTAATGTTTAAAAATCGGCTTAACATTGAGGTGGAAAACACAGCGGTATCGTTAAAATACAGTAACAGGGTGATAACATCCATGTAAGAAGTGGAGGGGGATTTATTGCACTCACGGCCCCACTCGTTTATTCCTCTCATACACAGCGGCCAGATCACCTGCTGGAGCTCCAAGCGCTGTGCACAGTCGGATGCCGCCATCTAGCGGACATAAAATGTAAGGAAGCGGAGGGAGAAAGCCATCCGGTGTTCCCCGAGTAGCGGCGACGAACGAGTTTAGAGCCGTGGAGAAGGTTTGCTTCCCCCCCAACCTCTCTTTCTTACTTCTTCTTCTTCTTCTTCTTCTTCTTCTTCTTCCCCTTCTTCTTCTTCTTCTTCTTCTTCTTCTTCTTCTTCTTCTTCTTCTTTTGTCTTTTCCCGTCAGGTGTGGCCACAGCGAGTCAACCTTCTCCATCTAACCCTATTCTCCGTATCCTCCTCTCTCACACCAACTACCTTCATATCCTCTCTCACCACGTCCATAAATCCTCTCTTTGGTCTTCCTCGAGACCTCTTGCCTTGCAGCTCCAATTCCAGCATCCGTCTACCAATATATTCTCTATCCCTCCTCTGTACATGACCGAACCATCTCAGTCTGGCTTCTCTGACCTTCTCTCCAAAACATCGAACATGTGCTGTTCCTCTGATACTCATTCCTGATCCTATCAATCCTGGTCACTCCGTAAGAGAACCTCAACATCTTCATATCTGCAACCTCTAGTTCTGCCTGCTGTCTTTTTGTCATTGTAACAGTTTCTAGTCCATACATCATCGCTGGTCTGACCACTGTCTTGTACACCTTTGTACACCTTGGTAATGGGCAACCCCGTATCTGACCGTGTGACAAAGCCAAGCAGTGCAGACAATGTGAGACGATCAACTAGAACCAAAAAGAAGCCCAGTTACTTTAATAGTTATGTGACTAGTGCTATTGACGATGACCAAGTGTTCACTAACATTGACTACTGTTATAGACTGGCGTGTGGTGTCCCACAGACATTTAAAGAGGCAAGGAGTTCACTTAATGCTGACAAGTGGATGAAATCTATGGACGAAGAGATGGAGTCATTGAGAGAGAAGAACACTTTTACCCTAACACAACTACCCCAAGGCAAGTGTGCAGTGGGGGTGGGGGTGGGGGGTGGGGGGCGTAAGCGCTAAAAAGAAATGAAGATGGCACAAACAAATATAAAGCTCGGTATGTTGCTAAGGGCTACAGTCAAAAGTATGGCACGGATTTCGAGGAAACATTTTCTCCAACAGCAAATATGACAAGTGTGAGGGTGTTTATGCAGAAATCAGTTCCGGAAAATTTGTTCTTACACCAAATGGATGTAAAGACAGCCTATCTTCATGCACCCATAGATTGTGAGCTCTGTGTAGAACAACCAGAAGGGTATGAAGTGACAAATAAAAAACAGAAGCTGGTGTGTAAAATTAAAAAGTCACTATACGTCCCTGAACAAGCCGGTCGTCATTGGAATCTGATGCTCCATTCTTACTTGATTGACAACGACTTTATTCAGAATGAAGCAGATCATTGTGTCTATGTCAAAGAAAACCAAAATGACAAAGTCATCATCATAATATGGGTAGATGATTTAATCATAGCTGCGAGTGATGAGGAAGTAATGAAAGAGGTGAAAATCATGCTTACAGCTAGATTTAAAATGAAGGACTTGGGCAAAGTGATCAAAATCAATACCCAGAAAATATGTCAGTCAGAAGAGTGTGTTAAGATGTCACAAAGAAAATATGTGGAAAGGTAGCCCTACAGTATTGTCCAACACAAGAGATGCCGGCAGATGTTATGACAAAGCCTGCATCGCAGTTTAAGTTGTTGAATTTTTCAAAGTTGTTGTTTGGGTCATGAGTATTTTATTTTGATGTAAATGGGCAAAGATACCAATAATATGAGAGCAAGTGGGGGCGTTGTCAACTGAGAAATATGCTCTCAATTATTTTCCGTGTTATTTCGAAGGGCCAGCCTCAGCTTCCGGTCAACAGGACCCCGCAGACTGGCCAAGGTGCACCTTCTTCGGACACGGATCCCCGTGACGTCGGCGTGAAGCTCCGGGAGCACCAGACATGCACTTATGAATAAGCGAAGGAGTCAACTCCATAAGTCCTCCACTCACGGCCTCGGTGTCACTGAATCGAGCAATTTGGTTTTTAATGTTTAAAAATCGGCTTAACATTGAGGTGGAAAACACAGCGGTATCGTTAAAATACAGTAACAGGGTGATAACATCCATGTAAGAAGTGGAGGGGGATTTATTGCACTCACGGCCCCACTCGTTTATTCCTCTCATACACAGCGGCCAGATCACCTGCTGGAGCTCCAAGCGCTGTGCACAGTCGGATGCCGCCATCTAGCGGCCATAAAATGTAAGGAAGCGGAGGGAGAAAGCCATCCGGTGTTCCCCGAGTAGCGGCGACGAACGAGTTTAGAGCCGTGGAGAAGGTTTGCTTTGGGTAGATGATTTAATTATTGCAGCAGAGTGTTGCATGGTTTTCAGGGAGGAGTTGAGAAAGGGTCTGGGTGGTCAGGGAGAGCTTCCAGATGATTGGACAACAACAGCTAGTGTGATCAGGGAGACAGGTAGAAGAGTACTTGGTGTGTCATCTGGAAGGAAAGTAGATAAGGAGACTTGGTGGTGGAATGAGGAAGTGCAGGAGTGTATACAGAGAAAATGGTTAGCGAAGAAGAAGTGGGATACTGAGAGGACTGAAGAGAACAGACAGGAGTTCAGGGAGATGCGGCGAAAGGTAAAGATAGAGGTAGCAAAGGCAAAACAAAGGGCTTATGATGACTTGTATGCTCGGTTGGATAGTAAGGAGGCTGAAAATGATCTATACAAGTTGGCGAAACAGAGAGATAAAGATGGAAAGGATGTACAGCAGGTCTGGGTGATAAAGGACAGAGAGGGAAATGTATTGACAGATGCTAGAAGAGTGACAGGAAGATGGAAAGAGTACTTTGAAGAGCTGATGAATGTGGAAAATGAAAGAGAGGCAAGGGTAGAAGAGGTGATTATTGTAGACCACAAAGTAGCAAAAATGAGTAAAAGTGAAGTGAGGAAGGCATTGAAGAGGATGAAGAGTGGAAAAGCAGTTGGTCCTGATGATATACCTGTGGAGGTGTGGAAGTGTCTAGGAGAGGCAGCGGTAGATTTTCTGACTAGATTATTCAACAGGATCTTAGAGAGTGAGAAGATGCCTGAAGAATGGAGACAAAGTGTGATGGTGCCTATTTTTAAGAATAAAGGGGATGTGCAGAATTGTGGCAACTACAGAGGGATAAAGTTGATGAGCCATACTATGAAGTTATGGGAAAGAGTAGTGGAAACTAGACTGAGAGCAGAAATCAGCATTTGTGAACAGCAGTATGGCTTCATGCCTAGGAAGAGTACTACAGATGCAGTATTTGCGTTGAGAATGCTAATAGAAAAGTACAGAGAAGGCCAGAGGGAGCTGCATTGCGTTTTCGTAGACCTAGAAAAAGCATATGACAGGGTGCCAAGAGAGGAGCTCTGGTATTGTATGAGGAAGTCTGGAGTGGCAGAGAAGTATGTTAGACTGGTGCAGGACATGTATGCCAGCTGTGAGACACTGGTACGGTGTGCTGTAGGGGTAACCGAGAAGTTCAAGGTGGAGGTGGGACTCCATCAGGGATCAGCTCTGAGCCCCTTCTTGTTCGCAATGGTGATGGGTAGGCTGACAGATGAGGTTAGACAGGAATCCCCATGGACCATGATGTTTGCGGATGACATTGTGATCTGTAGTGAGAGCAGACAACAGGTAGAGGAAAATCTAGAGAGGTGGAGGTATGCTCTGGAAAGGAGAGGAATGAAAGTTAGTCACAGCAAGACAGAATATATGTGTGTGAACGAGAGGAACTCGGGTGGAGCGGTGAGGCTACAGGGAGTGGAGATCAAGAAGCTGGAGGATTTCAGGTACTTAGGGTCAACAGTCCAGAGCAACGGAGAGTGCGTAAAAGAGGTGAAGAGACGGGTCCAAGCAGGTTGGAATGGCTGGAGAAAAGTGTCAGGGGTACTATGTGATAGAAGACTATCGGCCAGAATAAAAGGAAAGGTGTACAAGACAGTGGTGAGACCAGCGATGATATTTGGACTAGAAACTGTTCCAATGACCAAAAGACAGCAGACAGAACTAGAGGTTGCAGAGATGAAGATGTTGAGGTTCTCTTTGGGAGTGACCAGGATGGATAGGATCAGGAATGAGTCTATCAGAGGGACGGCACATGTTTGATGTTTTGGAGAGAAGGTCAGAGAAGCCAGACTGAGATGGTTCGGTCATGTACAGAGAAGAGATAGTGAATATATTGGTAGACGGATGCTGGAAATGGAGCTGCCAGGCAATAGGTCTCGAGGAAGACCAAAGAGAAGATTTATGGACGTAGTGAGAGAGGATATGAAGGTAGCTGGTGTGAGAGAGGAAGATACAGAGAATAGGGTTAGATGGAGAAGGTTGACTCGCTGTGGCGACCCCTGACGGGAAAAGCCGAAAGAAGAAGAAGAAGATTTAATTATTGCAGCAAGCAGCAATGATGCACTCAGCACATTTAAACAGAACATGAAATTCAAGTTCAACATGAAAGACCTGGGGAAACTATCATATTTTTTGGGCATACAATTTGAACAAAAGGGGGATGAAATCAAAGTACATCCTAAAAATGCTAGAGAGATTTGGAATGTCAGAATGTAAAGCAAGATCTACTCCAAGTGAGCAAAAATTAGAGGGCATCCCTGTAGCTGATGAAAATGAGCAAAGTGAACCTGTCGACCCCAAAGAATATCGTGAGATTGTAGGCAGTCTTATTTATGCCATGACTTGCACCAGACCTGATATCAGCTGGATAGTGAGCAAACTATCACAGAATCTGGCAATGCCAAAAGTAGAAAACTTAGTAGCTGCAAAACATGTTCTGAGGTATTTGAAGGGGACAGCTGATTATGAACTAAGTTTCAAGACAAATAAGGAGGATTTGAACCTGATAGCTTACAGTGATTCAGACTGGGCATCATCTGTAGAAGACAGACGTAGCACTACAGGCTACTGTTTCAGTTTAACAAAACAAGGCCCAGCCATTGCATGGAAGTCAAGGAAACAGCCCACAGTGG
Organism: Fistularia commersonii; assembly: GCF_037954325.1. NCBI lineage: Eukaryota > Metazoa > Chordata > Actinopteri > Syngnathiformes > Fistulariidae > Fistularia > Fistularia commersonii. Next base: position 21,752 of record NW_028234031.1, read on the forward strand.
CCCTGTCAACATGTGAGGCTGAATACATCGGCCGAGCCACCACCGCACAAGAAAACATGTACCTGTCTCAACTGTTAAACGGTATGGAAAACAAAATGTACAGTTGCACAACAATCTACGGAGACAATCAGGGGGCCATCGCACTGAGTAAGAATCCTGTAAACAGACAAAGGTCAAAACACATTGATGTAAAATATCATTTCATTCGTGAAGCACTCAGTGAGGGTTAAATAAATCTTATCTATTGTCCATCAGAGGACATGTTGGCAGACATCTCGACAAAACTCATGACAAAGGTAAAAATAGAAAAATTCAAAAAGTGGTTCTTTGGAAATTAAAATGTCCAAAGTTTTTTTTTGGATGTTGAGATCAAGAGGGGGTGTTGAGATAGGTGATCTCATTAGTTTTATTTGAGTTTACATTCTAGTATACATATGTTGTATTTGTATCTACTCTCAGGAAATGCATGGCACTTTATGACAAGGTTTGGGACTTGTTTTAGTTTTTCGCGACTGTTCAGCTAACTTGACGTTAACTTCTACGTCAGTGTTTTTTTTTTGGTATAGCGGTGCTGGCGGGAATTTTTCCCTCACTCTGTACTGTACATGTCCCATGGCTAACCGATGTTGATTCCCGGAGCTGTGAAGAAGAAAATAAAAGACGATTCAAACAAGGCAAACTTGTGAATTCCTTCCGAAACATGGAAAACGAAGAAGCTGCAAACTTAAACGCATCAAGGACATTCGTTCTGTATGTAATCAGAAGTTAATAGTGTTAACGGTTTGTGAGAAATTTACAATGCTAGACAAAAAAATAAATTAAAAGGAAATAATTAAATCAATAGATAGACAAATAAAAAATTAAAACGAAAAAAGATTGCAAGGGGAATACAACATATAATTAAGTTGGCGATTCACAAGGAATCTCAGACATCAAACTGTATATTTTTTGTTGTTTATATATAAACATATACAAAACAAACATATGTTGTTTGTTGTTGTTTATTTTTGGGATATATTGAGGAATATTTGTTGGAAAGGAGTCACAATCGCTTTTTGATAATGTCGAAGTGTATAGGTGGCTATAGAATTTAAAGATTTCTGTGGAAATTATAGCTTCATCTGTAATTTCCTTGTTGTTAAGACGGGCTTCCGCTTTGCTCCGCTCCTCCGCTCCTCCGCTCTTCCGCTCGGGCCCTGGAACTCCCGATCTGCGGGACTTCGGTGAATTCCGGGCCAGTCTTCTGCTCTTCTGCTCTCCTCCGCTTCTTCGCTCCCCCGCTTTGGACCCTGGAACTCCCGAACTGGGCCGGGCTTCTGCCCTCCGCCTCTCCTCTGCTCATCCGCTCCAGGCCCTGGCACTCCTTGTCATCCAGTCATTCGCATGTGCGAGCCCGGAGGTCCGGGAGCTCCACTCAAACGTCCGGGGGATAAGGGTAAGGGGTCCTGCTCCCCCCCCCCCCCCCCCCCCCCTCGCCGCCTCTGAGAAGAGAAACATCTCCTCCGCTCCTCCGCTTCTCAGCTCCTCCGCTCCTCCGCTGCGGAACCAGGTACTCCCGATCCTCCGAACTCAGGCGAATAGCGTGACGTGCTTCTGCTCTCCTATAAGCCCCTACACACTTCAAACACGGCTGTTATCACCCTGTTACTGCATTACAATGACACCCATTTGCTTTTGATCTCAGTGTCTGCCACCGTAAGGAAAAAGCGGGGGGGACGGGGGGGGGGGGGACATAAGGGCATTCGTTCTGTATGTAATCAGAAGTTAATAGTGTTAACGGTTTGCGAGAAATTTTTAATGCCAGACAAAAACAGAAAATTAAAAGGAAATAATTAAATAAATAGATAGAAAAATAAAATTAAAAACTAAAAAAAAAATTGCAAGGGGAATACAACATGTAATTAAGTTGGCCGTTCACAAGGAATCTCAGACATCAAACTGTTTTTAATTGAACATAAATAGTACACACAAATATACAAATGTACAAATAAACATGGCAAGGTAGAACTGAATGTCAATGAAACAACCAGGGATGAGGAAGCAACGGACATAAGGACATTTGTTCTGTATGTAATCAGAAGTTAATAGTGTTAACGGTTTGTGAGAAATTTACAGTGCTAGACAAAAAAAGAAATTAAAAGGAAATAATTAAATCAATAGATAGACAAATAAAAAATTAAAACGAAAAAAAAATTGCAAGGGGAATATAACATGTAATTAAGTTGTTTTTCTTTTTTTCCAAAAAAAGGAATCTCAGACATGGGTAACTGTATATTTTTTAGTTTTTGGATTTTTCCATAAGTTTTAAGGATTTTTTTTTATAATTCAAAATCGTTTATGAAGAAATTAAAATTTGGGGAGCATTTTTGCATTCTGTTTTAGTGAATGAGGAACTTGGCCAGGCCTAAAAGAACATTGACACAGAGTTCATCTGTTATGTTGCTTATAAGTAAACCAAATGTGATATCATCTTTTGAGAGGGAAACTGGTGACGATGGAATGAGAATGAGAAAAAATATATGGTCAATGGTTTCAATGTTGTCTTCACAAAATGTACAAATATTATCTTCAAAAGTAAAGCGTACCCGCAATAATTCCTTAGATGGGTAGATGTCATTCATAATTTAGAAGTGGGTCTCTTCTTGCCTTGGGGGGTATGGGTAGAGTCAGACACATAGTTTGCAGCGTGGCAGTCGATTCCTTATCAAATTTATTTCAAATATTATTTTTGTTTTGACGTCCAGGGAACAAGTTTCCTGTGAAACATGTCCTAATAAAGGAGTTGCTGCACTTTCTGTCCAGAATTGAGATTCCCTGGAGTGATAGTCGGGGTAACTGTGGTTGTACGGTTCGGTGCGTCATTATATTTTTGGTCAGGAATACAAATTGTCGAGGCAGTGCGTTTCGTAACTTTATCAACTCTAATATGGGAGGCTTAAATCTGTGTGTAGTACAGAACTGTTCATAGTCTAGACGACTGCCATTGTCATCCATCAAGTCAATTATTGACCATATACCTTTCTCAAAGCATTCCTTGTAAAACAGAGGTTTGTTGCCACGCAGTACATATCTATTGTTCCAAATTATTGTACTGTGTGGTGAGAAATTGTGTACATATATCATTTTCCAGTATAATAGTATTTGTTTATGGAACTCTGAAAATTGGACAGGAATCTTGTTGATATCCAAGTCAGAGATAAGCACAAGACTTAGGCCACCGACTTTGTTGAATAAGTAGTTTGGAGTACAATACCAGAAAAAATGATGATGTTTGATCCAGGATTTCAACCAGTTCACCTTCAATGTCCCATTCAGGCAGTCCAACTCTATCACTTTCAGCCCTCCCTCACTTGTTTCTTTCCCCATATGTGATTTTTTTAGATGGTGTGGTCTGTTCCTCCAGATAAAGTTGAAATTTATTTGGTTAATAGATTTTATGAGTTGATTTGGAGCAGCATTGGAATACACTGGGTATATACATCTGGATAAACATTCCATTTTAGTCAAATATATCGGGCCTAATATTGATAAATCTCTTTGGAGCCATATATTCAATTTAGCTTTACTTTGATTCAGTTTAGATTCAATGTTCCTGGACTGATTTAACTTTTGGTCCTTAGATAGGAAAATGCTCAAGTATTTTATTTCTGATTTGATAGGAACATTGCTGATTTCCTTTAGTGGTGAGTCATGCAGCTCAAGAAGTTTGCATTTCTTTAAGTTTAATGACAATCCTGAAGCCTTGGAGAATGTTTTAATTTTTTCAACGCTTATTGGGACTTGATGTTCATTTTTCAAAACTAAGGTTGTGTCATCTGCCAGCAGGCTAATTACAATTTCTGTCCCCGACATTATTTCTGTCCCACACATACACACACACAACACACACACACACACACACACACACACACACACACACACACACACACACACACACACACACACACACACACACTCACACACACCTTAATTCCACTCTTTTATATACGCATGTCTGGAGTTCCGGGAGCTCGTTCTCAACGTTCTGGGAATAATCATAGCTGTGCTGATAGCATTAGCCGAAACGCCCCCCCCCCCCCCCACACACCACCACCACCACCACCACCACCAATCTATGGGTGCATGAAGATAGGCTGTCTTTACATCCATTTGGTGTAAGAACAAATTTTCCGGAACTGATTTCTGCATGAACACCCTCACACTTGTCATATTTGCTGTTGGAGAAAATGTTTCCTCGAAATCCGTGCCATACTTTTGACTGTAGCCCTTAGCAACATACCGAGCTTTATATTTGTTTGTGCCATCTTCATTTCTTTTTAGCGCTTACGCCCCCCACCCCCCACCCCCACCCCCACTGCACACTTGCCTTGGGGTAGCTGTGTTAGGGTAAAAGTGTTCTTCTCTCTCAATGACTCCATCTCTTCGTCCATAGATTTCATCCACTTGTCAGCATTAAGTGAACTCCTTGCCTCTTTAAATGTCTGTGGGACACCACACGCCAGTCTATAACAGTAGTCAATGTTAGTGAACACTTGGTCATCGTCAATAGCACTAGTCACATAACTATTAAAGTAACTGGGCTTCTTTTTGGTTCTAGTTGATCGTCTCACATTGTCTGCACTGCTTGGCTGTGTCACACGGTCAGATACGGGGTTGCCCATTACCAAGGTGTACAAAGGTGTACAAGACAGTGGTTAGACCAGCGATGATGTATGGACTAGAAACTGTTACAATGACAAAAAGACAGCAGGCAGAACTAGAGGTTGCAGATATGAAGATGTTGAGGTTCTCTTACGGAGTGACCAGGATTGATAGGATCAGGAATGAGTATCAGAGGAACAGCACATGTTCGATGTTTTGGAGAGAAGGTCAGAGAAGCCAGACTGAGATGGTTCGGTCATGTACAGAGGAGGGATAGAGAATATATTGGTAGACGGATGCTGGAATTGGAGCTGCAAGGCAAGAGGTCTCGAGGAAGACCAAAGAGAGGATTTATGGACGTGGTGAGAGAGGATATGAAGGTAGTTGGTGTGAGAGAGGAGGATACGGAGAATAGGGTTAGATGGAGAAAGTTGACTCGCTGTGGCCACACCTGACGGGAAAAGACAAAAGAAGAAGAAGAAGAAGAAGAAGAAGAAGAAGGAGAAGAAGAAGAAGAAGAAGAAGAAGAAGAAGAAGGAGAAGAAGAAGAAGAAGAAGAAGAAGAAGAAGAAGAAGAAGAAGAAGAAGAAGAAGAAGAAGAAGAAGAAGAAGAAGAAGAAGAAGAAGGGGAAGAAGAAGAAGAAGAAGAAGAAGAAGAAGAAGAAGAAGAAGAAGAAGAAGAAGAAGAAGAAGAAGAAGAAGTAAGAAAGAGAGGTTGGGGGGTAAGCAAACCTTCTCCACGGCTCTAAACTCGTTCGTCGCCGCTACTCGGGGAACACCGGATGGCTTTCTCCCTCCGCTTCGTTACATTTTATGGCCGCTAGATGGCGGCATCCGACTGTGCACAGCGCTTGGAGCTCCAGCAGGTGATCTGGCCGCTGTGTATGAGAGGAATAAACGAGTGGGGCCGTGAGTGCAATAAATCCCCCTCCACTTCTTACATGGATGTTATCACCCTGTTACTGTATTTTAACGATACCGCTGTGTTTTCCACCTCAATGTTAAGCCGATTTTTAAACATTAAAAACCAAATTGCTCGATTCAGTGACACCGAGGCCGTGAGTGGAGGACTTATGGAGTTGACTCCTTCGCTTATTCATATGTGCATGTCTGGTGCTCCCGGAGCTTCACGCCGACGTCACGGGGATCCGTGTCCGAAGAAGGTGCACCTTGGCCGGTCTGCGGGATCCTGTTGACCGGAAGCTGAGACTGGCCCTTGGAAATAAAACGGAAAATAATTGAGAGCATATTTCTCAGTTAACAACGCCCCCACTTGCTCTCATATTATTGGTATCTTTGCCCATTTACATCAAAATAAAATACTCATGACCCAAACAACAAACAACAACTTTGAAAAATTCAACAACTTAAACTGTGATGCAGGCTTTGTCATAACATGTGCCGGCATCTCTTGTGTTGGACAATACTGTAGGGCTACCTTTCCACATATTTTCTTTGTGACATCTTAACACACTCTTCTGACTGACATATTTTCTGGGTATTGATTTTGATCACTTTGCCCATGTCCTTCATTTTAAATCTAGCTGTAAGCATGATTTTCACCTCTTTCATTACTTCCTCATCACTCGCAGCTATGATTAAATCATCTACCCATATTATGATGATGACTTTGTCATTTTGGTTTTCTTTGACATAAACACAATGATCTGCTTCATTCTGAATAAAGTCATTGTCAATCAAGTAAGAATGGAGCATCAGATCCCAATGACGACCGGCTTGTTCAGGGACGTATAGTGACTTTTTAAGTTTACACACCAGCTTCTGTTTTTTATTTGTCACTTCATACCCTTCTGGTTGTTCTACACAGAGCTCACAATCTATGGGTGCATGAAGATAGGCTGTCTTTACATCCATTTGGTGTAAGAACAAATTTTCCGGAACTGATTTCTGCATGAACACCCTCACACTTGTCATATTTGCTGTTGGAGAAAATGTTTCCTCGAAATCCGTGCCATACTTTTGACTGTAGCCCTTAGCAACATACCGAGCTTTATATTTGTTTGTGCCATCTTCATTTCTTTTTAGCGCTTACGCCCCCCACCCCCCACCCCCACCCCCACTGCACACTTGCCTTGGGGTAGCTGTGTTAGGGTAAAAGTGTTCTTCTCTCTCAATGACTCCATCTCTTCGTCCATAGATTTCATCCACTTGTCAGCATTGAGGGAACTCCTTGCCTCTTTAAATGTCTAACTGATCATCATCATCATCATCATCATCATCATCATCATCATCATCATCATCATCATCATCATCATCATCATCATCATCATCATCATCATCATCATCATCATCCTGGTCTGAGCTCATCTCTGTCTGGGTTTGTTGCTCTGGAGATGGGTTCGACACAAATTTTAGCAGTCTGTTTTAGTACTCTTTCACTATTTGGATAATATACAAAATAAGCTGGACTATTTTTGTCATATCCAATGAAAACTCCCTTCTCACCTCTTGAGTCAAGTTTCTTTTTGTTGTGCTTGTATGCATAGCACACAGCACCAAACTTTTGCATTTGTGACACATTTGGTATCTTTCCCGTCAAGCCGAAACGCCCCCCCCACCACCACCACCACCACCACACACACATTAGCTCCTCCATTCATTCACATGTACACGCCGGCTGCTCCGGGAGAATGTTTTAATTTTTTCAACACTTATTGGGACTTGATGTTCATTTTTCAAAACTAAGGTTGTGTCATCTGCCAGCTGGCTAATAACAATTTCTGTCCCCAACATTATTTCTGTCCGACACACACACACACACACACACACACACACACACACAGACACACACACACACACACACGCCTTAATTCCACTCTTTTATATACGCATGTCTGGAGTTCCGGGAGCTCGTTCTCAACGTTCTGGGGATAATCATAGCTGTGCTGATAGCATTAGCCGAAACGCCCCCCCCCCCCACACCACCACCACCACCACCACCACCCCCCACACACACATTAGCTCCTCCATTCATTCACATGTACACGCCGGCTGCTCCGGGAGCTCCACGCCGACGTTTCGGGGATCGATGTCCGGAGAAGGTGCACCATTGCCGGCCTGCGGTACCCTGTAGACCCCCCCCCTCCATACACACATGCAATACGCCTTGAAACGCATCGCTCGCACCGACGCGGGGAATCCTTTACCCTACTTCCACAACAACGGCGAGAATCACATTGCGTCGGCCGCCGTGAGGAAGAGGGGGGGGGGGGGGGCATTAAGGGGGGGAGAGAGAGAGACATGGAGATTTTCTCAGCCTCTCATTCTTTTTTTTTTTTTTTTAATTGAACATAAATAGTACACACAAATATACAAATGTACAAATAAACATGGCAAGGTAGAACTGAATGTCAATGAAACAACCAGGCATGAGGAAGCAATGGACATAAGGACATTCGTTCTGTATGTAATCAGAAGTTAATAGTGTTAACGGTTTGTGAGAAATTTACAATGCTAGACAAAAAAAGAAATTAAAAGGAAATAATTAAATCAATAGATAGACAAAATAAAAAATTAAAACGAAAAAAGATTGCAAGGGGAATACAACATGTAATTAAGTTGGCGATTCACAAGGAATCTCGGACATCAAACTGTATATTTTTTGTTGTTTATATATAAACATATACAAAACAAACATATGTTGTTTGTTGTTGTTTATTTTTGGGATATATTGAGGAATATTTGTTGGAAAGGAGTCACAATCGCTTTTTGATAATGTCGAAGTGTATAGGTGGCTATAGAATTTAAAGATTTCTGTGGAAATTATAGCCTCATCTGTAATTTCCTTGTTGTTAAGACGGGCTTCTGCTTTGCTCCGCTCCTCCGCTCCTCCGCTCTTCCGCTCCGGGCCCTGGAACTCCCGATCTGCGGGACTTCGGTGAATTCCGGGCCAGTCTTCTGCTCTTCTGCTCTCCTCCGCTTCTTCGCTCCCCCGCTTTGGACCCTGGAACTCCCGAACTGGGCCGGGCTTCTGCCCTCCGCCTCTCCTCTGCTCATCCGCTCCAGGCCCTGGCACTCCCTGTCATCCAGTCATTCGCATGTGCGTGCCCGGAAGTCCGGGAGCTCCACTCAAACGTCCGGGGGATAAGGGTAAGGGGTCCTGCTCCCCCCCCCCCCCTCGCCGCCTCTGAGAAGAGAAACATCTCCTCCGCTCCTCCGCTTCTCAGCTCCTCCGCTCCTCCGCTGCGGAACCAGGTACTACCGATCCGCCAGACTCAGGTGAATTGCGGACAGGGCTTTTGCTGTCCTCCGCTCCTCCGCTTTGGGCCCTGGAACTCCCGAACCGCTGGACATAAGCGAATCAAGGCCGGGCATCTGCCCTCCTCCGCTCCTCAGCTCATCCGCTCGTGGCCCTGGTACTCCCAGTCCGCGGGAACCCCCCCCCCACCCACCCACCCACCAAAACAAACTCTCACACACACATAAACACACGCACACACACACACACACACACACACACACACACACACACACACACACACACACACACACACACACCAACATACACACACACACACACACACACACACACACACACACACACACACACACACCTGAACTCATCATAGCTGTGCTAATAGCATTGGCCGAAACGTATCCACAACAAAACAAACATTAGCTCATCCACTCATTCACATATGTGTGTGCCCAGAGGTACGGGAGCTCCAGTCATACGTCCGGGTGATCTATGTCCGGAGAAGGCTCACATTGGCCGGTCTAAGGGGTCCTGCTGCCCCCAAGCTTCCCCGCCTTTGAGAAGAGAAACATAACTCCGCTCCTCTGCTCCTCCGCTTCTCAACTCCTCTGCTCCTCCGCTATGGGCCCTGGTACTCCCGATCCTCCGAACTCAGGCGAATAGCGTGACGTGCTTCTGCTCTCCTATAAGCCCCTACACACTTCAAACACGGCTGTTATCACCCTGTTACTGCATTGCAATGACACCCATTTGCTTTTGATCTCAGTGTCTGCCACCGTAAGGAAAAAGCGGGGGGACGGGGGGGGGGTGACGGGAGACATAAGGGCATTCGTTCTGTATGTAATCAGAAGTTAATAGTGTTAACGGTTTGCGAGAAATTTTTAATGCTGGACAAAAACAGAAAATTAAAAGGAAATAATTAAATAAATAGATAGAAAAATAAAATTAAAAACTAAAAAAAAAATTGCAAGGGGAATACAACATGTAATTAAGTTGGCCGTTCACAAGGAATCTCAGACATCAAACTGTTTTTAATTGAACATAAATAGTACACACAAATATACAAATGTACAAATAAACATGGCAAGGTAGAACTGAATGTCAATGAAACAACCAGGGATGAGGAAGCAACGGACATAAGGACATTTGTTCTGTATGTAATCAGAAGTTAATAGTGTTAACGGTTTGTGAGAAATTTACAGTGCTAGACAAAAAAAAGAAATTAAAAGGAAATAATTAAATCAATAGATAGACAAATAAAAAATTAAAACGAAAAAAAAATTGCAAGGGGAATATAACATGTAATTAAGTTGTTGTTTTTTTTTTTCCAAAAAAAAGGAATCTCAGACATGGGTAACTGTATATTTTTTAGTTTTTGGATTTTTCCATAAGTTTTAAGGATTTTTTTTTATAATTCAAAATCGTTTATGAAGAAATTAAAATTTGGGGAGCATTTTTGCATTCTGTTTTTGTGAATGAAGAACTTGGCCAGGCCTAAAAGAACATTGACATAGAGTTCATCTGTTATGTTGCTTATAAGTAAACCAAATGTGATATCATCTTTTGAGAGGGAAACTGGTGATGAGGGAATGAGAATGAGAAAAAATATATGGTCAGTGGTTTCAATGTTGTCTTCACAAAATGTACAAATATTATCTTCAAAAGTAAAGCGTACCCGCAATAATTCCTTAGATGGGTAGATGTCATTCATAATTTAGAAGTGGGTCTCTTCTTGCCTTGGGGGGTATGGGTAGAGTCAGACACATAGTTTGCAGCGTGGCAATCGATTCCTTATCAAATTTATTTCAAATATTATTTTTGTTTTGACGTCCAGGGAACAAGTTTCCTGTGAAACATGTCCTAATAAAGGAGTTGCTGCACTTTCTGTCCAGAATTGAGATTCCCTGGAGTGATAGTCGGGGTAACTGTGGTTGTACGGTTCGGTGCGTCATTATATTTTTGGTCAGGAATACAAATTGTCGAGGCAGTGCGTTTCGTGACTTTATCAACTCTAATATGGGAGGCTTAAATCTGTGTGTAGTACAGAACTGTTCATAGTCTAGACGACTGCCATTGTCATCCATCAAGTCAATTATTGACCATATACCTTTCTCAAAGCATTCCTTGTAAAACAGAGGTTTGTTGCCACGCAGTACATATCTATTGTTCCAAATTATTGTACTGTGTGTTGAGAAATTGTGTACATATATCATTTTCCAGTATAATAGTATTTGTTTATGGAACTCTGAAAATTGGACAGGAATCTTGTTGATATCCAAGTCAGAGATAAGTAGAAGACTTAGGCCACCGACTATGTTGAATAAGTAGTTTGGAGTACAATACCAGAAAGAATGATGATGTTTGATCCAGGATTTCAACCAGTTCACCTTCAATGTCCCATTCAGGCAGTCCAACTCTATCACTTTCAGCCCTCCTTCACTTGTTTCTTTCACCATATGAGAGTTTTTTAGATGGTGTGGTCTGTTCCTCCAGATAAAGTTGAAATTTATTTGGTTAATAGATTTTATGAGTTGATTTGGAGCAGCATTGGAATACACTGGGTATATACATCTGGATAAACATTCCATTTTAGTCAAATATATCGGGCCTAATATTGATAAATCTCTTTGGAGCAATATATTCAATTTAGCTTTACTTTGATTCAGTTTAGATTCAATGTTCCTGGATTGATTTAACTTTTGGTCCATAGATAGGAAAATGCTCAAGTATTTTATTTCTGATTTGATAGGAACATTACTGATTTCCTTTAGTGGTGAGTCATGCAGCTCAAGAAGTTTGCATTTCTTTAAGTTTAATGACAATCCTGAAGCCTTGGAGAATGTTTTAATTTTTTCAACGCTTATTGGGACTTGATGTTCATTTTTCAAAACTAAGGTTGTTTCATCTGCCAGCAGGCTAATAACAATTTCTGTCCCCGACATTATTTCTGTCCCACACATACACACACACACACACACACACACACACACACACACACACACAGACACACACACACACACACACACACACACACACACACAGACACACTCACACACACCTTAATTCCACTCTTTTATATACGCATGTCTGGAGTTCCGGGAGCTCGTTCTCAACGTTCTGGGGATAATCATAGCTGTGCTGATAGCATTAGCCGAAACGCCCCCCCACACCACCACCACCCCACACACACACATTAGCTCCTCCATTCATTCACATGTACACGCCGGCTGCTCCGGGAGCTCCACGCCGACGTTTCGGGGATCGATGTCCGGAGAAGGTGCACCATTGCCGGTCCGCGGTGTCCTGTAGACCCCCCCCCTCCATACACACATGCAATACGCCTTGAAACGCATCGCTCGCACCGGCGTCCTACTGCCCCTAAACTTCCCATCCTCTGCCATTGAGAAGAGAAACATTACCTCCGCTCCTCCATTCCTCCGCTTCTCCGCTCCACCGCTCCTCCGCTCCTCCGCGATGGGCCCTGGTACCCCCCCCCATCTAAACAAACTCTCACACATACACACACGAACACACTCACACAGACACAAAAACAAACACACACACACACACACACACACACACACACACACACCTTAACTCATCTTAGCTGTGCTAATAGCATTAGCCGAAACGCATCCACAACCAAACAAACATTAGCTCATCCACTCATTCACATGTGTGTGCCCAATGGTCCGGCAGCTCCAATCATACTACCGGGTGATCTATGTCCGGAGAATGCTCACATTAGCCCGTCTAAGGGGTTCTTCTGCCCCCAAGCTTCCCCGCCTCTGAGAGAAGAAACATTACCTCCGCTCCTCTGCTCCTCCGCTTCTCAGCTCCACCGCTCCTCCGCGATGGGCCCTGGTACTCCCCCCCCTCCCCCCCACCTAAACAAACTCTCACACAAAATCACTCACACACACACAAAAACACACAAACACACACACACACACATACACACACACCTGAACTTATCATAGCTGTGCTAATAGCATTAGCCGAAACGCATTCACAACCAAATAAACATTAGCTAAACCACTCATTCACATGTGTGTGCCCAATGGTACTCCCTGTCCACGACCCCCCCCCCCCACCAAAAGAGCCTCTCACACACACACACACACACAAAGACACTCACACACACACAGACACACACATAATCACATACACATACCTTAAGTCTTCATAGCTGTGCTAATAGCTTTAGCCGAAACGCATCCACAACCAAACAAACATTAGCTCATCCACTCATTCACATGTGTGTGCCCTGGTACTCCGTGTCCGCGACCCCCCCCCCCACCAAAACAAACTATCACACACATACACAAAGACACTCACACACACACACACACTGACACACATACACACATTAAGTCATCATAGCTGTGCTAGTAGCATTAGCCGAACGCATCCACAACCAAACAAACATTAGCTCATCCACTCATTCACATGTGTGTGCCCAATGGTCCGCTTCTCCGCTCCACCGCTCCTCCACTATGGGCCCTGGTACTCCCGATACGCCGGACTCAGGAGAATTAAGAATAAGAATCAGAACAACTTTATTAATCCCGAAGGAAATTGCAGTGCCAGAGTTAAAGAAAATATAACAGTAATAAATAATAAAAGAAAGGCAGAATTATAAATAAAAATAAACTATAAACTATAAAGTGTTTCAGTGAAACTATAGAGTGTCTTAGTAAGCACTGATAAAACTATAAGTGTCTTAGTAACAAGTGGGGTAAGGAGTGCGCAATAGTATGATAGAAGGGAACATTATAGTGTAGCTGTTATGAGATGAGATGAAATATTGCACAATGTAGCTGTTATGAGATGAAATATTGCACAGTTTCTGAATATTGCACAGAAATGAGATATTGCACATTTTTGTTTGTTTTTAAGTTAAAGATAGGTTTTTATGGTTGCCGGCGGCTGAATGGGACGTGCTTCTGCCCTCCATCCGCTCCACAGCTCATCCGCTCCAGGCCCAGCTACCCCCTGTCCGCGCCCCCCCCCCACCTAAACAAACTGTCACACACATATACACAATCGCACACACAAACACACACACACACACACACAAGAACACACAAACACACAAGAACACACAAACACACAAACACACACACACACACACACACCTTAAGTCATCATACCTGTGCTAATAGCTCCCAAGCTTCCCCGCCTCTGAGAGGAGAAACAATACCTCCGCTACTCCGCTTCTCAGCTCCACCGCTCCTCCGCTATGGGCCCTGGTAACCCCCCCACCTAAACAAACTCACACACACACAAAAACACACAAACACACACACGCACACACACACACATACACACACACAAACACACACACAAACACACCTTAACTCATCATAGCTGTGCTAATAGCATTAGCCGAAACGCATCCACGACCAAACAAACATTAGCTCATCCACTCATTCACATGTGTGTGCCCAATGGTCCGGGAGCTCCAATCATACGTCCGGGGGATCTATGTCCGGAGAATGTGAGCATTAGCCCGTCTAAGGGGTTCTTCTGCCCCCAAGCTTCCCCGCCTCTGAGAGAAGAAACATTACCTTCGCTCCTCTGCTCCTCCGCTTCTCAGCTCCACCGCTCCTCCGCTATGGGCCCTGGTACTCCCCCTCCCCCCCCCACCTAAACAAACTCTCACACAAAATCACTCACACACACACAAAAACACACAAACACACACACACATACATACACACACACACCTTAACTCATCATAGCTGTGCTAATAGCTTTAGCCGAAACGCATCCACAACCAAACAAACGTTAGCTCATCCACTCATTCACATGTGTGTGCCCTGGTACTCCGTGTCCGCGACCCCCCCCCCCACCAAAACAAACTATCACACACATACACAAAGACACTCACACACACACACACACACTGACACACATACACACATTAAGTCATCATAGTTGTGCTAATAGCATTAGCCGAAATGCATCCACAACCAAACAAACATTAGCTCATCCACTCATTCACATGTGTGTGCCCAATGGTTCGCTTCTCCGCTCCACCGCTCCTCCGCTCCTCCGCTATGGGCCCTGGTACTCCCGATCCGCCGGACTCAGGAGAATTATGGGACGTGCCTTTGCCCTCCATCCGCTCCACAGCTCATCCGCTCCAGGCCCAGCTACCCCCTGTCCGCGCCCCCCCCCCACCTAAACAAATTGTCACACACATATACACAAACGCACACACAAACACACACACACACACACACACAAGAACACACAACACACAAACACACAAACACACACACACACACACACACCTTAAGTCATCATACCTGTGCTAATAGCTCCCAAGATTCCCCGCCTCTGAGAGGAGAAACAATACCTCCGCTACTCCGATCCTCCGCTTCTCAGCTCCACCGCTCCTCGGCTATGGGCCCTGGTACCCCCCCCCCCACCTAAACACACTCACTCACACACAAAAACACACAAACACACACACGCACACACACACACACATACACAAACACACCTTAACTCATCATAGCTGTGCTAATAGCATTAGCCGAAACGCATCCACTACCAAACAAACATTAGCTCATCCACTCATTCACATGTGTGTGCCCAATGGTCCGGGAGCTCCAATCATACGTCCGGGGGATCTATATCTGGAGAAGGCTCACAGTGGCTGGTCTAAAGCGTCCTACTGCCCCCAAACTTCCCATCCTCTACCTTTGAGAAGAGAAAAATGACCTCCGCTCCTCCATTCCTCCGCTTCTCCGCTCCACCGCTCTTCCGCGATGGGCCTTGGTACCCCCCCTCCACCTAAACAAACTCTCACACACACACACATGACCACCCTCACACAGACACAAAAACAAACAAACAGACACACACACACACACACACACACACACACCTTAACTCATCATAGCTGTGCTAATAGCATTAGCCGAAACGCATCCACAACCAAACAAACATTAGCTCATCCACTCATTCACATGTGTGTGCCCAATGGTCCGGGAGCTCCAATCATACGTTCGGGGGATCTATGTCCGGAGAATGCTCACATTAGCCCGTCTAAGGGGTTCTGATGCCCCCAAGCTTCCCCGCCTCTGAGAGGAGAAACTATACGTCTGCTACTCCGCTCCTCCGCTCCTCCGCTTCTCAGCACCACTGCTCCTCCGCTTTGGGCCCTGGAATTCCCGAACCGCTGGACATAAGCGAATCAAGGCCGGGCATCTGCCCTCCTCCGCTCCTCAGCTCATCTGCTCGAGGCCCTGGTACTCCCTGTCCGCGACCCCCCCCCCCACCTAAACAAACTCACACACACATACACACACGAACACACACACAGACACACACACACACACACCTTAACTCATCTTAGCTGTGCTAATAGCATTAGCCGAAACGCATCCACAACCAAACAAACATTAGCTCATCCACTCATTCACATGTGTGTGCCCAATGGTCCGGCAGCTCCAATCATACGACCGGGGGATCTATGTCCGGAGAATGCTCACATTAGCCCGTCTAAGGGGTTCTGCCCCCAAGCTTCCCCGCCTCTGAGAGAAGAAACATTACCTCCGCTCCTCCGCTCCTCCGCTTCTCAGCTCCACCGCTCCTCCGCTATGGGCCCTGGTACTCCCCCCCCCCCACCTAAACAAACTCTCACACAAAATCACTCACACACACACAAAAACACACAAACACACACACACACACACATACACACACACCTTAACTCATCATAGCTGTGCTAATAGCATTAGCCGAAACGCATCCACAACCAAACAAACATTAGCTCATCCACTCATTCACATGTGTGTGCCCTATGGTACTCCCTGTCCGCGACCCCCCCCCACCAAAAGAGCCTCTCACACACACAAAGACACTCACACACACACAGACACACATATACACTCATACACACACCTTAAGTCTTCATAGCTGTGCTAATAGCTTTAGCCGAAACGCATTCACAACCAAACAAACATTAGCTCCTCCACTCATTCACATGTGTGTGCCCTGGTACTCCTTGTCCGTGACCCCCCCCCCCCCCCTACCAAAACAAACTATCACGCACATACACAAAGACACTCACACACACACACACACTGACACACATACACACATTAAGTCATGATAGCTGTGCTAATAGCATTAGCCGAAATGCATCCACAACCAAACAAACATTAGCTCATCCACTCATTCACATGTGTGTGCCCAATGGTCCGCTTCTCCGCTCCACCGCTCCTCCGCTATGGGCCCTGGTACTCCCCCCCCCCACCTAAACAAACTCTCACACAAAATCACTCACACACACACAAAAACACACAAACACACACACACACACACATACACACACACCTTAACTCATCATAGCTGTGCTAATAGCATTAGCCGAAACGCATCCACAACCAAACAAACATTAGCTCATCCACTCATTCACATGTGTGTGCCCTATGGTACTCCCTGTCCGCGACCCCCCCCCACCAAAAGAGCCTCTCACACACACAAAGACACTCACACACACACAGACACACATATACACTCATACACACACCTTAAGTCTTCATAGCTGTGCTAATAGCTTTAGCCGAAACGCATCCACAACCAAACAAACATTAGCTCCTCCACTCATTCACATGTGTGTGCCCTGGTACTCCTTGTCCGTGACCCCCCCCCCCCCCTACCAAAACAAACTATCACGCACATACACAAAGACACTCACACACACACACACACTGACACACATACACACATTAAGTCATGATAGCTGTGCTAATAGCATTAGCCGAAATGCATCCACAACCAAACAAACATTAGCTCATCCACTCATTCACATGTGTGTGCCCAATGGTCCGCTTCTCCGCTCCACCGCTCCTCCGCTATAGGCCCTGGTACTCCCGATCCACAAACACACACAAACACACACACACACACACAAGAACACAAAAACACACAAACACACAAACACCCACACACACACACACCTTAAGTCATCATAGCTGTGCTAATAGCATTAGCCGAAACGCATCCACAACCAAACAAACATTAGCTCGTCCACTCATTCAAATGTATGTGCCCAGAGGTCCTGGATCTCCGGTCATACGTCCGGGGCATCTAATTCCGGAGAAGGCTCACATTTGCCGGTCTAAGGGGTCCTGCTGCCCCCAAGCTTCCCCGCCTTTGAGAAGAGAAATATAATATCGCTCCTCCGCTCCTCCGCTTCTCAACACCTCCGCTCCTCCGCTATTGGCCCTGGTACTCCCGATCCTGCAAACTCAGGAGAATTGCGAGAGGTGCTTCTGCTCTCCTCCACTCCTCCGCTTCTCCGCTCCTCCGCTTTTCCGCTTTGGGCCCTGGAACTCCCGAACCGCTGGATATAAGGGAATCACGGGCTGGGCTTATGCCCTCCTCTGCTCCTCAGCTCATCCGCTCGAGGCCCTGGTACTCCCTGTCCGCGACCCCCCCCCCACCTAAACAAACTCTCACACACACACACAGACACACTCACACACACACACACACACACACACACATACACATACACACACACCTTAACTCATCATAGCTGTGCTAATAGCATTAGCCGAAACGCATCCACAACTAAACAAACATTAGCTCTTCCATTCATTCACATGTGTGTGCCCAATGGTCCGGGAGCTCCAATCATACGTCCGGGGGATCTATGTCCGGAGAATGCTCATATTAGCCCATCTAAGGGGTTCTGCTGCCCCCAAGCTTCCCCGCCTCTGAGTGGAGAAACAATACTTCCGCTACTCCGCTCCTCCGCTTCTCAGCTCCACCGCTCTTCCGCTATGGGCCCTGGTACTCCCCCCCTCCACCTAAATAAACTCTCACACATACACACACAAGAACACACTGACACACAAACACACAAAGACACACACACAGCTCAGCTCCACCGCTCCTCCGCTTTGGGCCCTGGAATTCCCGAACCGCTTGACATAAGCGAATCACGGGCCGGGCTTCTGCCCTCCTCCGCTCCTCAGCTCATCCGCTCTTGGCACTGGTACTCCCTGTCCGCGACCCCCCCCCCCCCACCAAAACAACCTCACTCACACAAACACACAAAGACACTCACACACACACACAGACACACACACACCTTAAGTCTTCATAGCTGTGCTAATAGCGTTAGCCGAAAAGCATCCACAACCAAACAAACATTAGCTCATCCAATCATTCACAAGTATGTACCAAGAGGTCCGGGAGCCCCGGTCATACGTCCGGGAGAGCTATGTCCATAGAAGGCTCATATTGGCCAGTCTAAGGGGTCCTGCTGCCCCAAAGCTTCCCCGCCTTTGAGAAGAGAAACATAAGTCTGCTCCTCCGCTCCTCCGCTCCACCGCTCCACCGCTTCTCCGTTCTTCCACTCATCCGCTCCGCCGCTGATCCGCTCCGGGCCTTAGTACTCCAGAACTGCTGGACATAAGCGAATCAGGCTCCAAGCCCTGTTACTCCCTATCCGCGGGACTCTGTCGAAATATGGACCGTGCTTCCCCTCTCCTCCACTCCTCCGCTCCTCCGCTCTTCCGTTCCTCCTCTCCTCCGCTCCTCCGCTTCTCCGCTCCTCCGCTCCTCCGCTCCTCCGCTCCTCCGCTCCTCCGCTCCTGGCCCTGGTACTCCTGAACTGCTGGACATAAGCGATTCAGGCTCCAAACCCTGGTACTCCCCTTCCGCGGGACTCAGGCGAATTGTCGGACGGGCTTCCGCTCTCCTCCGCTCCTCCGCTCCTCTGCTCTTCCGCTCCTCCGCTCCTCCGCTCCTCCGCTCCTCCGCTCCTCCGCTTCTCCGTTCTTCCGCTCATCCGCTCCGCCGCTCATCCGCTGCTGGCCCTGGTACTCCTGAACTGCTGGACCTGGGCGAATCAGGCCCCAGGCCCTGGTACTCCCTCTCCGCGGGACTCAGGTGAATTGTCGGCCGGGCTTCCGCTCTCCTCCGCTTCTCTTCTCATCCGCTCCTCCGCTCCTCCGCTCAAGTTCCTGGTACTCCTGACCGTTGGATATAAGTGAACCTGCTCAAGGCCCTGGTACTCCCAATCCGCGGGACTCTGGCGAAATGTGGACCGTGCTTTCCCTCTCCTCCGCTCCTCCACTCATCCGCCCCTCCGCTCATTTGCTCCTCCGCTCCTCCGCAATGGCCCTGGTACTCCTGAACTGCTGAACATCATTTAATCACGCTACAGGCCCTGGTACTCCCTTTCTCCGGGATTTAGGCATATTGTGGTCCATGCTTCCACTCTCCTCCGCTCCTCCGCGCCTCTGCTCCTCCGCTCCTCCGCTCCTCGGCTCCTCCGCTCCTCCGCTTCTCCGTTCTTCCGCTCATCCGCTCCGCCGCTCATCCGCTACTGGCCCTGGTACTCCTGAACTGCTGGACCTGGGTGAATCAGGCTCCAGGCCCTGGTACTCCCTCTCCGCGGGACTCAGGTGTATTGTCGGCCGGGCTTCCGCTCTCTTCCGCTTCTCCTCTCATCCGCTCCTCCGCTCCTCCGCTCCTCCGCTCCTTTGCTCCTCCGCTCCACCGCTTCTCCGTTCTTCCGCTCATCCGCTCTGCCGCTCATCCGCTCCTGTCCCTGGTACTCCTGAACTGCTGGACATAAGCGATTCAGGCTCCAGACCCTGGTACTCCCCTTCCGCGGGACTCAAGCGAATTGTCGGCCGGGCTTCCGCTCACCTCCGCTCCTCCGCTCCTCCGCTCCTCCGCTCCTCCTCTCTGGGCCCTGGTACTCCTGAACTGCTTGCCATAGGCATATAAGGCTCCAGGCCCTGGTGCTCCCAATCCGCGGGCTTCCGCTCACCTCCGCTCCTCCGCTCATCCGCTCCTCCGCTCCTCCGCTCCTCCGCTCCTCCGCTCTTCTGCTCATCTGCTCCTCCGCTCCCCCGCTCCAGGCCCTGGTACTCCCTCTAAGCGGGACTCAGGCGAATTGTCGGCCGGATTCCGCTCTCCTCCGGTCCTCCGGTCCTCCGGTCCTCCGCTCCTCCGCTCCTCCGCTCCTCCGCTCCTCCGCTCCACCGCTCCGGCCCTGGTACTCCTGAACTGCTGGACATAAGCGAATCAGGCTCCAGGCCCTGGTACTCCCTCTCCGCGGGACTAAGGCGAATTGTCGGCCGGGCTTCCGCTCTCCTCCGCTTCTCCGCTCCTCCGCTCCTCCGCTCTAGGCCCTGGTACTCCTGAACTGCTTGCCATAAGCGAATCAGGCTCCAGGCCCTGGTACTCCCAATCCGCGGGACTCAGGCGAAATGTGGGCCGGGCTTCCGCTCTCCTCCGCTCCTCCGCTCCTCCACTCCTCCGCTCCTCCGCTCCGGCCCTGGTACTCCTGAACTGCTGGACATAAGCGAAACAGGCTCCAGGCCCTGGTACTCCCTTTCCGCGGGACTTAGGCGAATATTCGGCCGGGCTTCCGCTCACCTCCGCTCCTCCGCTCCTCCGCTCCTCCGCTCCTCCGCTCCTCCTCTCTGGGCCCTGGTACTCCTGAACTGCTTGCCATAGGCATATCAGGCTCCAGGCCCTGGTACTCCCAATCCGCGGGACTAAGGCAAAAAGTGGGCCGGGCTTCCGCTCTCCTCCGCTCCTCCGCTCCTCCACTCATCCAACCCTCCGCTCGTCCGCTCCTCCGCACCTGGCCCTGGTACTCCTGAATTGTTGAACATCATTAAATCACGCTTCAGGCCCTGGTACTCCCTCTAAGCGGGACTCAGGCGAATTGCCGGCCGGGCCTCCGCTCTCCTCCGCTCCTCCGCTCCTCCGCTCCAGCCCTGGTACTCCTGAACTGCTGGATATCATTAAATCACGCTTCTGGTCCTGGTACTCCCTTTCCGCGGGACTCAGGCGAATTGTCGGCCGGATTCCGCTCTCCTCCGGTCCTCCGGTCCTCCGGTCCTCCGCTCCTCCGGTCCTCCGCTCCTCCGCTCCACCGCTCCGGCCCTGGTACTCCTGAACTGCTGGACATAAGCGAATCAGGCTCCAGGCCCTGGTACTCCCAATCCGCGGGACTAAGGCGAATTGTCGGCCGGGCTTCCGCTCTCCTCCGCTTCTCCGCTCCTCCGGTCCTCCGCTCCTCCGCTCCTCCGCTCTAGGCCCTGGTACTCCTGAACTGCTTGCCATAAGCGGATCAGGCTCCAGGCCCTGGTACTCCCAATCCGCGGGACTCAGGCGAAATGTGGGCCGGGCTTCCGCTCTCCTCCGCCCCTCCGCTCCTCCACTCCTCCGCTCCTCCGCTCCGGCCCTGGTACTCCTGAACTGCTGGACATAAGCGAAACAGGCTCCAGGCCCTGGTACTCCCTTTCCGCGGGACTTAGGCGAATATTCGGCCGGGCTTCCGCTCACCTCCGCTCCTCCGCTCCTCCGCTCCTCCGCTCCTCCGCTCCTCCTCTCTGGGCCCTGGTACTCCTGAACTGCTTGCCATAGGCATATCAGGCTCCAGGCCCTGGTACTCCCAATCCGCGGGACTAAGGCAAAAAGTGGGCCGGGCTTCCGCTCTCCTCCGCTCCTCCGCTCCTCCACTCATCCAACCCTCCGCTCGTCCGCTCCTCCGCACCTGGCCCTGGTACTCCTGAATTGTTGAACATCATTAAATCACGCTTCAGGCCCTGGTACTCCCTCTAAGCGGGACTCAGGCGAATTGCCGGCCGGGCCTCCGCTCTCCTCCGCTCCTCCGCTCCTCCGCTCCAGCCCTGGTACTCCTGAACTGCTGGATATCATTAAATCACGCTTCTGGTCCTGGTACTCCCTTTCCGCGGGACTCAGGCGAATTGTCGGCCGGATTCCGCTCTCCTCCGGTCCTCCGGTCCTCCGCTCCTCCGCTCCTCCGGTCCTCCGCTCCTCCGCTCCACCGCTCCGGCCCTGGTACTCCTGAACTGCTGGACATAAGCGAATCAGGCTCCAGGCCCTGGTACTCCCAATCCGCGGGACTAAGGCGAATTGTCGGCCGGGCTTCCGCTCTCCTCCGCTTCTCCGCTCCTCCGGTCCTCCGCTCCTCCGCTCCTCCGCTCTAGGCCCTGGTACTCCTGAACTGCTTGCCATAAGCGGATCAGGCTCCAGGCCCTGGTACTCCCAATCCGCGGGACTCAGGCGAAATGTGGGCCGGGCTTCCGCTCTCCTCCGCCCCTCCGCTCCTCCACTCCTCCGCTCCTCCGCTCCGGCCCTGGTACTCCTGAACTGCTGGACATAAGCGAAACAGGCTCCAGGCCCTGGTACTCCCTTTCCGCGGGACTTAGGCGAATATTCGGCTGGGCTTCCGCTCACCTCCGCTCCTCCGCTCCTCCGCTCCTCCGCTCCTCCTCTCTGGGCCCTGGTACTCCTGAACTGCTTGCCATAGGCATATCAGGCTCCAGGCCCTGGTACTCCCAATCCGCGGGACTAAGGCAAAAAGTGGGCCGGGCTTCCGCTCTCCTCCGCTCCTCCGCTCCTCCACTCGTCCAACCCTCCGCTCGTCCGCTCCTCCGCACCTGGCCCTGGTACTCCTGAATTGTTGAACATCATTAAATCACGCTTCAGGCCCTGGTACTCCCTCTAAGCGGGACTCAGGCGAATTGCCGGCCGGGCCTCCGCTCTCCTCCGCTCCTCCGCTCCTCCGGTCCAGCCCTGGTACTCCTGAACTGCTGGATATCATTAAATCACGCTTCTGGTCCTGGTACTCCCTTTCCGCGGGACTCAGGCGAATTGTCGGCCGGATTCCGCTCTCCTCCGGTCCTCCGGTCCTCCGCTCCTCCGCTCCTCCGCTCCACCGCTCCACCGCTCCGGCCCTGGTACTCCTGAACTGCTGGACATAAGCGAATCAGGCTCCAGGCCCTGGTACTCCCTCTCCGCGGGACTAAGGCGAATTGTCGGCCGGGCTTCCGCTCTCCTCCGCTTCTCCACTCATCCGCTCCTCCGCTCCTCCGCTCCTCCGCTCTAGGCCCTGGTACTCCTGAACTGCTTGCCATTAGCGAATCAGGCTCCAGGCCCTGGTACTCCCAATCCGCGGGACTCAGGCGAAATGTGGGCCGGGCTTCCGCTCTCTTCCGCTCCTCCGCTCCTCCACTCCTCCGCTCCTCCGCTCCGGCCCTGGTACTCCTGAACTGCTGGACATAAGCGAAACAGGCTCCAGGCCCTGGTACTCCCTTTCCGCGGGACTTAGGCGAATTGTTTGCCGGGCTACCGCTCTCCTCCGCTCCTCCGCTCTTCCGCTCCCCCGCTGCGGGCCCTGGTACTCCGGACCGCTTGACATAAGTGTATCAGGCTCCAAGCCCTGGTACTCCCAATCCGCGGGACATAGGGGAAATGTGGGCCGGCCTTCCGCTCTCCTCCGCTCCTCCGCTCCTCCGCTCCTCCGCTCCTCCGCTCATCCGCTCATCCGCTCATCCGCTCATCCGCTCATCCGCTCATCCGCTCATCCGCTCCTGCGCTCCTCCGCTCCTCCGCTCCTCCGCTCCTGGCCCTGGTACTCCTGAACTGCTGGACATAAGCGACTCAGGTTCTAGGCCCTGGTACTCCTTCTCCGTGGGACTCAGGCGAATTGCCAGCCGGGCTTCCGCTCTCCTCAGCTCATCCGCTCATCCGCTCATCCGCTCATCCGCTCCTCCGCTCCTCCGCTCCTCCGCTCCTCCGCTCCACCGCTCCGGCCCTGGTACTCCTGAATTGCTGGACATAAGCGAATCAGGCTCCAGGCCCTGGTACTCCCTCTCCGCGGGACAAAGGCAAATTGTCGGCCGGGCTTCCGCTCTCCTCCGCTTCTCCGCTCCTCCGCTCCTCCGCTCCTCCGCTCCTCCGCTCCTCCGCTCCTCCGCTCTAGGCCCTGGTACTCCTGAACTGCTTGCCATAAGCGAATCAGGCTCCAGGCCCTGGTACTCCCAATCCGCGGGACTCAGGCGAAATGTGGGCCGGGCTTCCGCTCTCCTCCGCACCTCCACTCCTCCGCTCATCCGCCCCTCCGCTCCTCCGCTCCTCCGCTCCGCCGCTCTGGGCCCTGGCACTCCTGAACTCCTTGCCATAAGCGAATCAGGCTCCAGGCACTGGTACTCCCAATCCGCGGGACTCAGGCGAAATGTGGGCCGGTCTTCCGCTTTCCTCCCCACCTCCGCTCCTCCACTCATCCGCCCCTCCGCTCCTCCGCACCTGGGCCTGGTACTCCTGAATTGCTGAACATCAATAAATCACGCTTCTGGCCCTGGTACTCCCTCTCCGCTGGACTCAGGCGAATTGTCGGCCGGATTCCGCTCTCCTCAGCTCATCCGCTTATCCGCTCCTCCGCTCCTCCGCTCCTCCGCTCCTCCGTTTCTCCGCTCCGGCCCTGGTACTCCTGAACTGCTGGACATAGCGAATCAGGCTCCTGGCCCTGGTACTCCCTCTCCGCGGGACTTAGGCGAATTGTTGGCCGGGCTTCCGCTCTCCTCCGCTCCTCCGCTCCTCCGCTCCTCCGCTCCTCCGCTCCTCCGCTCCTCCGCTCTGGGCCCGGTTCTCCTGAACTGCTTGCCATGAGCGAATCAGGCTCCAGGCCCTGGTACACCCTTTCCGCGGGACTCAGGCGAGATGTCGGACGGATTCCGCTCTCCTCCGCTCGTCCGCCCCTCCGCTCCACCGCTTAAACGTTCTTCTGCTCATCCGCTCCTCCGCTCCTCCGCTCCGGCCCTGGTACTCCCCCTAACTGCTGGACATAAGCGAATCAGGCTCCAGGCCCTGGTACTCCCTCTCCGCTGGACTAAGGCGAATTGTCGGCCGGGCTTCCGCTCTCCTCCGCTCCTCCGCTCCTCCGCTCCTCCGCTCCTCCGCTCCTCCGCTCCTCCGCTCTGGGCCCTAGTACTCCTGAACTGCTTGCCATAAGCGAATCAGGCTCCAGGCCCTGGTACTCCCAATCCGCGGGACTCAGGCGAAATGTGGGCCGGGCTTCCGCTCTCCTCCGCACCTCCACTCCTCCACTCATCCGCCCCTCCGCTCCTCCGCTCCTCCGCTCCTCCGCTCCTCCGCTCCTCCGCTCCTCCGCTCCTTTGCTCCGGCCCTGGTACTCCTGAACTGCTGGACATAGCGAATCAGGCTCCAGGCCCTGGTACTCCCTCTCCGCGGGACTTAGGCGAATTGTTGGCCGGGTTTCCGCTCTCCTCCGCTCCTCCGCTCCTCCGCTCCTCCGCTCCTCCGCTCCTCCGCTCTGGGCTCGGTTCTCCTGAACTGCTTGCCATAAGCGAATCAGGCTCCAGGCCCTGGGACTCCCTTTCCGCGGGACTCAGGCGAGATGTCGGCCGGATTCCACTCTCCTCCGCTCATCCGCTCCTCCGCTCCACCGCTTAAACGTTCTTCTGCTCATCCGCTCCTCCGCTCCTCCGCTCCTGACCCTGGTACTCCTGAACTGCTGGACATAAGCGAATCAGGCTCCAGGCCCTGGTACCCCCTCTCCGCGGGACTCAGGCGAATTGTTGGCCGGGCTTCCGCTCTCCTCCGCTCCTCCGCTCCTCCGCTCCTCCGCTCCTCCGCTCCTCCGCTCCCCCGCTCCTCCGCTCCTCCTCTCTTCCGCTCCGGGCCCTTGAACTCCCGATATGCGGGACTTCGGTGAATTCCGGGCCAGTCTTCTGCTCTTCTGCTCTCCTCCCCCCCTCCGCTTCTTTGCTCCCCCGCTTTGGACCCTGGAAATCCCGAACCGGGCCGGGCTTCTGCTCTCCGCCTCTCCTCTGCTCATCCGCTCCAGGCCCTGGCACTCCCTGTCATCCAGTCATTCGCATGTGCGTGCCCGGAAGTCCGGGAGCTCCACTCAACCGTCCGGGGGATACGGGTAAGGGGTCCTGCTCCCCCCCCCTTGCCGCCTCTGAGAAGAGAAACATCTCCGCTCCTCCGCTCCTTCGCTTCTCAAGTCCTCCGCTCCTCCGCTGCGGAACCAGGTACTACCGATCCGCCAGACTCAGGTGAATTGCGGACAGGGCTTTTGCTGTCCTCCGCTCCTCCGCTTTGGGCCCTGGAACTCCCGAACCGCTGGACATAAGCGAATCACGGTCCGGGCTTCTGCCCTCCTCCGCTCCTCACCTCATCCGCTCCAGGCCCTGGTACTCCCAGTACGCGGGAACCCCCCCCCACCCACCAAAACAAACTCTCACACACACACACACACACACACACACACACACACACACACACACACACACACACACACACACACACACACACCCATACACACACACACACACACACACACACACACACACACACACACACACACCTGAACTCATCATAGCTGTGCTAATAGCATTGGCCGAAACGTATCCACAACAAAACAAACATTAGCTCATCC
Organism: Fistularia commersonii; assembly: GCF_037954325.1. Classification (NCBI taxonomy): domain Eukaryota; kingdom Metazoa; phylum Chordata; class Actinopteri; order Syngnathiformes; family Fistulariidae; genus Fistularia; species Fistularia commersonii. Next base: position 48,874 of record NW_028234031.1, read on the forward strand.
ACTCATTCACATATGTGTGTGCCCAGAGGTACGGGAGCTCCAGTCATACGTCCGGGTGATCTATGTCCGGAGAAGGCTCACATTGGCCGGTCTAAGGGGTCCTGCTGCCCCCAAGCTTCCCCGCCTTTGAGAAGAGAAACATAACTCCGCTCCTCCGCTTCTCAACTCCTCTGCTCCTCCGCTATGGGCCCTGGTGCCCCCGATCCTCCGAACTCAGGCGAATAGCGTGACGTGCTTCTGCTCTCCTATAAGCCCCTACACACTTCAAACACGGCTGTTATCACCCTGTTACTGCATTACAATGACACCCATTTGCTTTTGATCTCAGTGTCTGCCACCGTAAGGAAAAAGCGGGGGGGACGGGAGACATAAGGGCATTCGTTCTGTATGTAATCAGAAGTTAATAGTGTTAACGGTTCGCGAGAATTTTTTAATGCTAGACAAAAAAGAAAATTAAAAGGAAATAATTAAATAAATAGATAGAAAAATAAAATTAAAAACTAAAAAAAAAAATTGTAAGGGGAATATAACATGTAATTAAGTTGGCCGTTCACAAGGAATCTCAGACATCAAACTGTTTTTAATTGAACATAAATAGTACACACAAATATACAAATGTACAAATAAACATGGCAAGGTAGAACTGAATGTCAATGAAACAACCAGGGATGAGGAAGCAACGGACATAAGGACATTTGTTCTGTATGTAATCAGAAGTTAATAGTGTTAACGGTTTGTGAGAAATTTACAGTGCTAGACAAAAAAAGAAATTAAAAGGAAATAATTAAATCAATAGATAGACAAATAGAAAATTAAAACGAAAAAAAAATTGCAAGGGGAATATAACATGTAATTAAGTTGTTTTTTTGTTTTTTGTTTTTTTTTTTTTTTCAAAAAAAAGGAATCTCAGACATGGGTAACTGTATATTTTTTAGTTTTTGGATTTTTCCATAAGTTTTAAGGATTTTTTTTTATAATTCAAAATCGTTTATGAAGAAATTCAAATTTGGGGAGCATTTTTGCATTCTGTTTTTGTGAATGAAGAACTTGGCCAGGCCTAAAAGAACATTGACACGGAGTTCATCTGTTATGTTGCTTATAAGTAAACCAAATGTGATATCATCTTT
>NW_028234031.1:55000-57500 GCF_037954325.1 Fistularia commersonii
TGTGCCCAGAGGTCTGGGAGCTCCGGTCATACGTCTGGGGGAGCTATTTCCAGAAAAGACTCACATTAGGCCGTCTAAGGGGTTCTTCTGCCCCCAAGCTTCCCCACCTCTGAGAGAAGAAACATTACCTCCGCTCCTCTGCTCCTCCGCTTCTCAGCTCCACCGCTCCTCCGCTATTGGCCCTGGTACCCCCCCCCCACCTAAACACACTTACACACACACAAAAACACATAAACACACACACGCGCACACACACACACACACACACACACACACACACACACAAACACACACACACACACACACACACAAACACACCTTAACTCATCATAGCTGTGCTAATAGCATTAGCCGAAACGCATCCACTACCAAACAAACATTAGCTCATCCACTCATTCACATGTGTGTGCCCAATGGTCCGGGAGCTCCAATCATACATCCGGGGGATCTATATCTGGAGAAGGCTCACAGTGGCCGGTCTAAGGCGTCCTACTGCACCCAAAATGCCTTTGAGAAGAGAAACATTACCTCCGCTCCTCCATTCCTCCGCTTCTCCGCTCCACCGCTCCTCCGCGATGGGCCCTGGTACCCCCCGCCCCACCTAAACAAACTCTCACACATACACACACGAACACACTCACAAAGACACAAAAACAAACAAACACACACACACACACACACACACACACACCTTAACTCATCATAGCTGTGCTAATAGCATTAGCCGAAACACATCCACAACCAAACAAACATTAGCTCATCCACTCATTCCAATGTGTGTGCCCAGTGGTCCGGGAGCTCCAATCATACGTTCGGGGGATCTATGTCCGGAGAATGCTCACATTAGCCCGTCTAAGGGGTTCTGCTGCCCCCAAGCTGCTCCGCCTCTGAGAGAAGAAACATTACCTTCGCTCCTCTGCTCCTCCGCTTCTCAGCTCCACCGCTCCTCCGCTATGGGCCCTGGTACTCCCCCCCCCCCACCTAAACAAACTCTCACACAAAATCACTCACACACACACAAAAACACACAAACACACAAACACACATACACACACACCTTAACTCATCATAGCTGTGCTAATAGCATTAGCCGAAACGCATCCACAACCAAACAAACATTCGCTCATCCACTCATTCACATGTGTGTGCCCAATGGTACTCCCTGTCCGCGACCCCCCCCCCCCCCACCAAAAGAGCCTCTCACACACACACACACACACAAAGACACTCACACACACACAGACACACACATACACACATACACACACCTTAAGTCTTCATAGCTGTGCTAATAGCTTTAGCCGAAACGCATCCACAACCAAACAAACATTAGCTCATCCACTCATTCACATGTGTGCGCCCTGGTACTCCGTGTCCCCCCCCCCCCACCAAAACAAATTGTCACACACATACATAAAGACACTCACACACACAAACACACTGACACACATACACACATTAACTCATCATAGCTGTGCTAATAGCATTAGCCGAAACGCATCCACTACCAAACAAACATTAGCTCATCCACTCATTCACATGTGTGTGCCCAATGGTCCGGGAGCTCCAATCATACATCCGGGGGATCTATATCTGGAGAAGGCTCACAGTGGCCGGTCTAAGGCGTCCTACTGCACCCAAAATGCCTTTGAGAAGAGAAACATTACCTCCGCTCCTCCATTCCTCCGCTTCTCCGCTCCACCGCTCCTCCGCGATGGGCCCTGGTACCCCCCGCCCCACCTAAACAAACTCTCACACATACACACACGAACACACTCACAAAGACACAAAAACAAACAAACACACACACACACACACACACACACACACCTTAACTCATCATAGCTGTGCTAATAGCATTAGCCGAAACACATCCACAACCAAACAAACATTAGCTCATCCACTCATTCCAATGTGTGTGCCCAGTGGTCCGGGAGCTCCAATCATACGTTCGGGGGATCTATGTCCGGAGAATGCTCACATTAGCCCGTCTAAGGGGTTCTGCTGCCCCCAAGCTGCTCCGCCTCTGAGAGAAGAAACATTACCTTCGCTCCTCTGCTCCTCCGCTTCTCAGCTCCACCGCTCCTCCGCTATGGGCCCTGGTACTCCCCCCCCCCCACCTAAACAAACTCTCACACAAAATCACTCACACACACACAAAAACACACAAACACACAAACACACATACACACACACCTTAACTCATCATAGCTGTGCTAATAGCATTAGCCGAAACGCATCCACAACCAAACAAACATTCGCTCATCCACTCATTCACATGTGTGTGCCCAATGGTACTCCCTGTCCGCGACCCCCCCCCCCCCACCAAAAGAGCCTCTCACACACACACACACACACAAAGACACTCACACACACACAGACACACACATACACACATACACACACCTTAAGTCTTCATAGCTGTGCTAATAGCTTTAGCCGAAACGCATCCACAACCAAACAAACATTAGCTCATCCACTCATTCACATGTGTGCGCCC
>NW_028234031.1:72500-185000 GCF_037954325.1 Fistularia commersonii
GCGACCGAGAGAGCACGTCAGGCGGGATCCGTGGGAGCACGCCCGGGAGAGACGGGGCGTCTCGGTCTCGCCGCCAACGAGTCCCGACCGGGGGCAGCCTGCCCCCCGGACGGTCGAGGCGGACCCGCGAGAGCGGAGGAACCGTCCACCCGAACGCCGGCACGAGGCCGGCCGGCGGGGGCCCTCCTACGGCGGGTCACTTGCGCCGACTCGACTCGGAGACGCTCAGCCACCAAAAATCAAACCGTCCTCGCAGACGGCCACTCCAACACTATCCCGCAGGAGGTCCCCTCGAAAACCGGGTAAACTCCCTTGCAGCGCGGACAACGGACAAGCCCGTAGGCTCTATGGGATTTACCTTCTCTCCCATTAGGAGTGCATTGAGAAACCTCAGAAATAACCCAAGAAAGCTTCTTGGACGATCGCTGTCACCCTCACACTGTCTTAAAACAACACTCGTTTGCTTTCCACACGGGTTTTACGCCGCTTTTTGCAATTTAACACCCAAATTGCTCCATTTACTCTCACGGCGGCGGGCCTCTGGTACTCCATGTAGGAGTACCAGGGCTATTTCGGCCCGAGGAGTACCAGGGCCGAGAGCGGAATACACGGGTGTTATCGCCCTGTATCGAACTGTATCGATACCGATGTGCTTTTGACCTCATTGTTGAGTGGATTTACAAACAGGAACACCGGAACAGCCCCTTTCAGGTTCACGGAGGCAAACGGCCCTGGTACTCCATGTAGGAGTACCAGGGGAAAGCCTGTACAACAAGTCCCTACACACTTCGAACACGGCTGTTATCACCCTGTTCCTGCATTACAATCACACCCATTTGCTTTTGATCTCACTGTCTGCCACCGTACGGAAAAAGCGCGGGGGGGGGGGGACACACACACACACACACATAAGGGCATTCGTTCTGTATGGAATCAGAAATTAATAGTGTTAACGCTTTGCCAGAAATTCATAATGCTCGACAAAAAAAAGAAAATTCAAGGGAAATCATTAAATAATTAGGTGGAGAAAATAAAATTAAAAACGAAAAAAAAAATTGCAAGGGGAATATAACATGTAATTAAGTTGGCCGTTCACAAGGAATCTCAGACATCAAACTGTATATTTTTTGGTTTTTGGATTTTTCCATAAGTTTTAAGGATTTTTTTTTGATAATTCAAAATCGTTTATGAAGAAATTAAAATTTGGGGAACAGTTTTGCATTCTGTTTTTGTGAATGAAGAACTTGGCCAGGCCAGTAGATCTGCGTGTTACCGGCTGGGTCTTTTACGGAGGAATAATATGTGTGACACGTCTCTTGCTTTGCAGAACTGGAGGAAGTTAAGTTTATTTTCAAGCAAATAAAAACACAACGGACAGACCAGAAGTTGGGACTGGCCCTTCAAAATAAAACGAAAATAACTGAGAGCATATTTCTCAGATAACAACATCGATGTCCGGAGAAGGTGCAGCTTTGCCGCTCTGCGGGGTCCTGTAGACCCCCCCCCCCCCCCCCTTCATACACGCATGCAATACGCCTCGAAACGCATCGCTCGCACCGACGCGGGGAATCCTTTCCCAAGCTTCCACAACAACGGCGAGAATCTCGTCGCTTCGGCCGCCGTTAGGAGGAAGGGGGGGGGGGGGCATTAAGGGGGAGAGAGAGAGAGAGAGACATGGAGATTTTCTCAGCCTCTCATTCTTTTTTTTTTTTTTTTTTTTTAATTGAACATTAATAGTACACACAAATATACAAATGTACAAATAAACGTGGCACGGTAGAACTGAATGTCAATGAAACAACCAGGGATGAGGAAGAAAAGGACATAAGGACAAGTTAATAGTGTTAACGGTTTGTGAGAAATTTATAATGCTTGACCAAAAAAGAAATTAAAAGGAAATAATTAAATAAATAGATGGACAAATTAAATTAAAAACGAAAAAAAAAATTGCAAGGGGAATAAACCATGTTATTTGGTCTGCGGTTTACAAGGAATTTCAGACATCAAACTGTATGTTTTTTGGTTTTTGGATTTTTCCATAAGTTTTAAGGATTTTTTCTTTTTTAATTATTCAAAATCGTTTATGAAGAAATTAAAATTTGGGGAACATTGCTGCATTCTGTTTTTGTGAACGAAGAACTTGGCCAGGCCAGGAGATCTGTGAGTTACCCCTCAATACCGGCTGGGTCTTTTACGGAGGAATAATATGTGTGGCACGTCTCTTGCTTTGCAGAACTGGAAGAAGTTAAGTTTATTATGCTAGACAAAAAAAGAAATTGAAAGGAAATAATTAAATAAATAGATAGACAAATGAAATTAAAAACGAAAAAAAAAAATAGGAGAAACATTACTTCCGCTCCTCCAATCCTCTGTTTCTCAGCTCCACCGCTCCTCCGCTATTGGCCCTGGTACCCCCGATCCTCCGAACTCAGGCGAATTGCGTGACGTGCTTCTGCTATTCTCCGCTCGTCCGCTTTTTCCGCTTTGGGGCTTGGAACCCCTGAACCGCTGGACATAAGCGAATCACGGGCAGGATTTCTGCCCTCCTCCGCTCCTCCACTCATCCGGTACAGGCCCTGGTACTCCATGTCCGCGACCCCCTCCACCTTAACAAACTGTCACAAACACACACACACACACACACACATATACACACGCACACAAACACACTTACACACACCTTAACTCATCATAGCTGTGCTAATAGCATTAGCCAAAACACATCCACAAGCACACAAACATGATCTCATCCACTCATTCACATGTGTGTGCCCAGAGGTCCGGGAGCTCCATGTTGTAAATGGGCGGTACTTTTACCTATAGGTGGCGCTACTGCAAAATCAGTGTGTGTGACGTCTGTGTGTTTTTGCGTCTTAACAAAGGAAGAAGAACGTTCCGTGTTTTTTTCTTTCATGCTGCCTGCAATAAAGTTCGTTCTTAAAATACAATAGGTTATGGGCCCAGAGTGTCTCTAAAAGGCTGGATTACACTGAATATTTTGTGTGATAGTGAACAGTATTGTGGGAACTCACAATGGAGGACAAGCTGTTTATCGACAAGCTGAGCGGACCGGAGAATTGGGCAACGTGGAAGTTTCAAATGGAACATCTGCTAAAGGCTAAAGGACTGTGGCGAATGCTAACAGAGGAAGACACATTAGCCCCAGATGCTAACGCAGCAGCACAGGGTGAGTTCACGAAACAGAGAGAGAAAGCGTTCTCTGTGTTAGTGCTCAATGTAAGTTCATCCCTGTTGTACCTGATTACAAACTGTAAGACTCCCAAAGAAGTGTGGACTACACTGAAAGATATTTTTGAAAGAGACACGCTGGCAAATAAACTATTTCTGAAGAAGAAATATTTCAGGTGCGAAATGAAGGAAGGAGATGGTTTGACTGAGCACCTCAAACAAATGAAAGAACTGACTGACCAGTTATCAGCAATAGGAGCTGTAATTGAAGAGGAAGACCAAATTGTAACATTGTTGGGAAGTTTACCACCAAGTTACGCTACAGTTGTCACTGCACTGGAAACAAAGATTGACAACCTGACACTCAAATTTGTTCAACAAGCGTTAATCGATGAGGAACAAAAGCGAGTGAATGCTAATGATTACAGTGGTGGTCCTTCAGGTGGTGCAGCAGCAATGTCATCACAGGTGTGTGGCAATCTGCAGGATCGCTCCAAAGCAGTGGGAGCAGGACAAAGCACGTGGAGATGCTATAAATGTGGGAAGGAAGGCCACATTAAACGTGACTGTCCAAGCTGGAAAAACAAATCAAAAAAGAAAATCCACAAAGCTAAAAATGTGGCGTGTGAGGATGAGGATGGTTCATCTGAAAGTGCCTTTGTAGCTAGAAGGGAAAGCTCAGAAAAACCACATCAGTTTGAGTGGTTAATTGATTCTGGAGCATCAAAGCACATGACATGCGAGCAAGGAATTCTTAAGGAATACCAGCAGTTCTCAAAAGAACAGTCAGTGAAGCTCGGTGACGGCAGGGTGGTTGATGCCCTGGGAATTGGAAATGTCAACATGACAATGACCTTCAAGTCAAGCAGGGTAAAAAATGCTACGATGTATGATGTGCTGCATGTTCCAAAACTTTCTGGGAATTTATTCTCAGTGGGAGCTGCCACCAAAAAGGGAAATACGGTTCAGTTTAAGAGGTCCTGCTGCTACATTCGTGGAAAAGATGGAACTCTTAAAGGAATGGGAACACGAAGAGCTGATGGACTATATCAGCTAGATGTGAAAGGAAATGAATCAGTCACTCACAGTGCATCAGTAGCTGCTATCTTGTGGCACCGGCGCCTCGGTCACACTACCAAGCTGAAGGAACTAAAAGGTCTGGTGAACGGAGTGGACTTCTCTGCAGACAAAGAAGTTCCCTTCTGTGAAGGATGTGTGGAGGGCAAGCTGGCTAAAAAGCCATTCAAGTCGATTGGAGAAATACGTTCCGAGCGCAAGATGCAGTTAATTCATCGTGATGTCTGTGGTCCCATGCAAACTGAATCTATAAGTGGATCCAAATATTTTGTGACTTTCACAGACGATTACTCAAGATGCTCCAAGGTATACTTCATGAAACAGAAGAATGAAGTGCTGTGTAAATTCAAGGAATTTGAGAAGACATTCACAAATGAGTGTGGACTAAGCATCCAGAGGCTGAGAACAGACAATGGCGGTGAGTACACCTCAAGGGAGTTTCAAGAATATTTGAAGGTTCAAGGCATCCACCATGAAATGACTGGACCTCACTCATCACAGCAAAACGGAGTTGCTGAAAGAAAAAATAGAACACTCGTTGAAGCAGCAAGGAGCATGTTGTCTCATGCTAAGTTACCAAAGATGTTCTGGGCAGAGGCTGTTGCCACAGCAGCTTACATACAGAACAGGCTGCCTACTTCTGTCCTGAAGGGAGAGACACCGTACCAGAGATGGTGTGGGAAAAAACCTAATGTGGGTCACATGAAGGTGTTTGGCTGTATTGCCTATGCACTTGTCCCAGATGAAGAGAGAAAGAAGCTGGACAAAAAGACTGTGAAGCCGCGCTTCGTGGGATATGCAAACAATGCCAGAGGCTATCGCCTGTACGATGAAGAGAAGAGGAGGATTCTGATCCGTCGAGATGTCGTCTTTGATGAATCCAACTTTAACTTGAAGCAGGAACCGAAAGTACACTGCACAGACACCGAGATAACTATGAAAATAGATGAGAGTGAAACAAAACATGACGAAGTCACTGTTGAGAGCACTGTCAGAAAAAATGACAGAATCAGAAAGCCTCCAATAAGATTTGGATATGATGAGTTTGCTGATGTAGTGACTGTTGATCATTATGCAAACATGTGTTGCGTGACAGAGCCACTCTCACTAAAAGAGGCAATGGAGAGTCCTCATGCAAAAGACTGGCAGGAGGCAGCTGACTTGGAATATGAGTCACTGCTGGAAAACGAGACATGGGACTTAGTCGACTTGCCAAGAGACAGAAAGGCAGTAGGATCCAGATGGGTGTTCAAAGTCAAGCATCGCAGTGATGGAAGAGTGGAACGATACAAGTGTAGACTCGTTGCACAGGGCTACACACAGTTGTATGGCGCTGACTATGATGAAACGTTTTCACCAGTGGTACGATTTAGCTCTATTCGTACATTACTGTCCTTTGCTGTTCAAAAGGGTCTACATGTCCACCAGATGGATGTTGTAACTGCATTCCTCAATGGACACCTGGAAGAAGAAATATACATGGAGCAACCTGAGGGCTTCATCAAACCAGGGCAGGAACATCTGGTATGCAAACTAAAAAAATCAATCTATGGACTGAGACAGTCTCCTCGCTGTTGGAACAAGGCTTTTACGGAGTTCATGATGGAAATTGGATTCAAACAGAGCACATCAGACCCCTGCGTGTTTGTGAGATCAAGACAAGAGCTTGAAATACTAGCAGTTTACGTGGATGATTTGATCCTGATTACAGAGTCCACTGAGAGCATGGACGAGCTCAAAGCAGCTCTCAAGGAGTGCTACAAGATGAAAGACATGGGTGAGCTGTCCTACATCCCAGGCATCTCTGTCATCCAAGATAAAGAAAAGAATCGTATCATTCTTCAGCAGAAGCATTACATTGAAGCCATACTTCGGAAGTATGGAATGGATAATGCAAATCCTGTGGCAACTCCTGCAGATGCCAACGTCAGGCTAAAAAGGAGTGATGGTGTCAGTATGTCAGTGCACCAGCATACCTATCAGTCAATGGTTGGAAGTCTGCTGTATGCTGCCATGGCGACAAGACCGGACATAGCTCAAGCTGTGAGTGCTGTGTCGAAGTTCAATGCAAATCCAGATGCTTCACATCTGACTGCTGTAAAGAGGATACTTCGATACTTGAAAGGGACATTAAATCTTGCTCTGAAATATGAGAGCTCAGACTCCGGAGCTTTAATCGGATACTCGGATGCTGACCGGGCTGGAGATCAAGATGATCGCCGGTCAACAACAGGCGACATCTTCCTTCTGAGTGGAGGAGCAGTAAGCTGGCTCAGCAAGAAACAATCAACAGTAGCACTTTCAACAGCAGAAGCTGAATACATCTCACTCAGTCAAGCAGCTCAAGAAGGAATCTGGCTGAAACGACTACTGTGTGATCTCGGTGTAGAGTCTGTGTCCACAGTGATCCTTGAAGATAACCAAGGAGCCATCGCAATTGCAAAGAATCCTGTAAATCACTCCAGGACCAAACACATAGACATTCGCTACCACTATATCCGTGAATGTGTGCAGAATGGACAAATTGAACTGCGATATTGTCCAACAAATGATATGAAAGCGGATATCTTTACCAAGCCACTCGGTAGACAGAGATTTGAATATCTCAGGGGCGAGATCGGACTCTTTTTTGTTTAAAAATGCTTGACAGGTGTACGAAGAACGCTGCCGAGTCAAAGCGATTTCTAAAAAATGTGAAAAAGAGTTCCAGTATAACCAATGTGATAGGAATACTGTCTTAAAAATGGGGTGTTAAACAAGTTTACAGTTTTTGTTGTCGTGGAAGAACACAGCTTTGAAATATTATTTTCTCAGGACTTGGTGCTATTGGTAAAAGTAAGTGGGAGTGTTGTAAATGGGCGGTACTTTTACCTATAGGTGGCGCTACTGCAAAATCAGTGTGTGTGACGTCTGTGTGTTTTTGCGTCTTAACAAAGGAAGAAGAACGTTCCGTGTTTTTTTCTTTCATGCTGCCTGCAATAAAGTTCGTTCTTAAAATACAATACTCCAGTCATACGTCCGGGGAATCCATGTCCGCAGAAGGCTCCCATTGGCCGGTCTAAGGGGTCCTGCTGCCTCAAAGATTCCCCGCCTTTGAAAAGAGAAACATTACCTCCGCTTCTCAGCTCAACCGCTCCTCCGCTATGCGCCCTGGTACTCCCGATCCTCGGAGCTCAGGCGACTTGCGTGACGTTCTTCTGCTCTCCTCCCCTCCTCCGCTTCCCCGCTCCTCCCCTCCTCCGCTATTGGCCCTGGTACTCCCGCCCTGGAAGCCCGAACCGCTGGACATATGCGAATCACGGTCTGGGCTTCCGCCCTCCTCTGCTCTTCCGCTCCTCCGCTCCTCCCCTCCTCCGCTATTGGCCCTGGTACTCCCGATCCTGCGAACTCGGGCGAATTGTGTGACGTCCTTCTCCGCTCCTCCCCTCCTTCGCTTCTCCGCTCCTCCGCTTTTCCGCTTTGGGCCCTGGAACCCCGAAACGCTGGACATAAGCGAATCACGGTCCAGGCTTCTGCCCTCCTCCGCTTCTCAAGTCCTCCGCTCCTCCGTATTTGGCCCTGGTAATCCCGATCCTCCGAACTCAGGCGAATTTCGTGACGTGCTTCTGCTCTCCTCCGCTCCTACGCTTTACCGCTTTGGACCCCAGAACCCCCAAACCGCTGGACATAAGCGAATCACGATCCGGGCTTCTTCCCTCCTCCGCTCCTCCGCTTTGGGCCCTGGAACCCTCAAACCGCTGGACATAAGCGGATCACGGGCAGGGCTTCTGCCCTCCTCCGCTCCACAACTCATCCGGTACAGGCCCTGGTACTCCATGTCCGCGACCCCCTCCACCTAAACAAGCTGTCACACACACATACACATACACACACACACACACACACACACACACACACACACACACACACACACACACACACACACACACATAAACACGCACACTCACAGACTTTAACTCATCATAGCTGTGCTAATAGCATTAGCACATCCACAAGCACACAAACATTATCTCATCCACTCATTCACATGTTTGCCCTGAGGTCCGGGAACTCCAGTCATACGTCCGGGGGATCCATGTCCGGGGAAGGCTCCCATTGGCCGGTCTAAGGGGTCCTGCTGCCCCCCAGCTTCCCCGCCTTTGAGAAGAGAAACATAACTCCGCTCCTCCAATCCTCCGCTTCTCAGCTCCTCTGCTCCTCCGCTATGGGCCCTGGTACTCCCGATCCTCCGAGCTCAGGCGAATTGCGTGACGTGCTTCTGCTCTCCCCCCCTCCTCCGCTTCTCCGTCCCTCCGCTTTACCGCTTTTGGCCCTGGAACCCCCGAACCGCTGGACATAAGCGAATCACGGTCCAGGCTTCTGCCCTCCTCCGCTCCTCAGCTCATCCGGTACAGTGCCTGGTACTCCATGTCCGCGACCCCCTCCACCTAAACAAACTGTCACGCACACATTCACACGCACACACACACGCACACACACACACACACACGCACACATACACACGCACACACACACACACAAACACACACACCTTAACTCATCATAGCTGTGCTAATAGCATTAGCCGAAACGCATCCACAAGCACACAAATATTATCTCATCCACTCATTCACATGTGTTTGCCCAGAGTTCCGGGAACTCCAGTCATACGTCTGGGGGATCCATGTCCGGAGTATGCTCACATTAGCCAGTCTAAGGGGTTCTTCTGCCCCCCAGCTTCCCCGCCTTTGAGAAGAGAAACATAACTCCGCTCCTCCGCTCCTCCGCTTCTCAACTCCTCTGCTCCTCCGCTATGGGCCCTGGTACTCCCGATCCTCCGAAATCAGGCGATTCCGTGACGTGCTTCTTCTCTCCTCCCCTCCTCCACTTTTCCGCTTTGGGCCCTGGAACTCCCGAACCGCTGACATAAGCAAATCACGGTCCAGGCTTCTGCCCCCCTCCGCTCCTCGGCTCCTCCGCTCCTCCGTAATTTGCCCTGGTACTCCCGATCCTGAGAACTCAGGCGAATTGTGTGACGTGTTTCTGCTCTCCTCCCCTCCTCCGCTTCTTCGCTCCTCCGCTTTTCCACTTTGGGCCCCGGAACCCCCGAACCGCTGAACTTAAGCGAATCACGGGCAGGGCTTCTGCCCTCCTCCGCTCCTCAGTACATCCGGTCCAGGCTATGGTACTCCATGTCCGCGACCCCCTCCACCTAAACAAACTGTCACGCACACGTTCACACGCACACGCACACACACACACACACACACACACGCACACCCAGACACACACACACACGCACACATACACACGCACACACACACACACAAACACACACCTTAACTCATCATAGCTGTGCTAATAGCATTAGCCGAAACGCATCCACAAGCACACAAACATTATCTCATCTACTCATTCACATGTGTGGGCCCAGAGTTCCGGGAACTCCAATCATACGTCCGGGGGATCTTTGTCCGGAGTATGCTCACATTAGCCAGTCTAAGGGGTTCTTCTGCCCCCCAGCTTCCCCGCCTTTGAGAAGAGAAACATAACTCCGCTCCTCCGCTCCTCCGCTCCTCCGCTATGGGCCCTGGTACTCCCGATCCTCCGAACTCAGGCGAATTGCTTGACGTGCCTCTGCTCTCCTATAAGCCCCTACACACTTCTAACACGGCTGTTATCACCCTGTTACTTCATAAACAATGACACCCATTTGCTTTTGATCTCTGTGTCTGCCACCGTACGGAAAAAGCGGGGGGGGGGGGGGGGGGGCGGGAGACATAAGGGCATTCGTTCTGTATGTAATCAGAAGTTAATAGTGTTAACGGTTCGCGAGAAATTTTTAATGCTAGACAAAAAAAGAAAATTAAAAGGAAATAATTAAATAAATAGATAGAAAAATCCTCCTCCGCTCCGGGCCCTGGTACTCCTGAACCTCTGGACATAAGCGAATCAGGCTCCAGTCCCTGGTAGTCCCTTTCCGCGGGACTTAGGCGAATTGTGGGCCGGGCTTCCGCTCTCCTCCGCTCCTCCGCTCCTCCGCTCCTCTGCTCCGGGCCCTGGTACTCCCGAACCGCTTGACATAAGCGAATCAGGCTCCAGGCCCTGGTACTCCCTTTCCGCGGGACTCAGGCGAAATGTCGGCCGGACTTCCGCTCTCCTCCGCCCCTCCGCTCCTCCGCTCATCCACTCCTCTGCTCCGGGCCCTGGTACTCCCGAACCGCTGGACTTAAGCGAATCAGGCTCCAGGCCCTGGTACTCCCTTTCCGCGGGTCTCAGACGAATTGTCGGCCGGGCTTCCGCTCTCCTCCGCTCCTCCGCTCATCCACTCCTCTGCTCCGGGCCCTGGTACTCTTGAACTGCTGGCCATAAGCGAATCACGCTTCAGGCTATGGTACTCCCTGTCCGCGGGATTTAGGAGTATTGTGGGCCGTGCTTCCGCTCTCCTCCGCTCCTCTGCTCATCCGCTCCTCCGCACATCCGCTCCTCCGCTCATCCGCTCATCCCCTCTTCCGCTCCTCCGCTCCAGGCCCTGGTACTCCTGAACTGCTAGACAGAAACGAATCACGCTCAAGGCCCTGGTCTCACAAACCGAGGGACTTAGGCGAATTGTGGCCCTGACTTCCGCTCTCCTCCGCTCCCACGCTTTTCCGCTCTTCCGCTCATCCGCTCCTCCGCTCCCCCGCTCCGGGCCCTAGTACTCCCGAACCGCTGGACATAAGCGAATCAGGCTCCAGGCCCTGTACTCCCTTTCCGCGGGACTTAGGCAAATTGTCGGCCGGGCTCCTCCGCTCCTCCGCTCCTCCACACCTGTCCCTGGCACTCCTGAACTGCTGGACATCATTAAAGCACGCTCCAGGCCCTGGTACTCCCTGTCCTTGGGAAACCCCCCCCCCCCCCCCCCCCCCCCCCCACCCACCAAAACAAATTCTCACACACACATAAACACACGCACACACATAAACACACACACATAAACACACACAAACACACACAGACACACACACAAACACACACACACACACACACACACACACACACACACACAGACACACACACACACACACACACACACACACACACACACCTGAACTCATCATAGCTGTGCAAATAGCATTGGCCGAAACGTATCCACAACAAAACAAACATTAGCTCATCCACTCATTCACATATGTGTGTGCCTAGAGGTACGGGAGCTCCAGTCATACGTCCGAGTGATCTATGTCCGGAGAAGGCTCACATTGGCCGGTCTAAGGGGTTCTTCTGCCCCCAAGCTTCCCCGCCTCTGAGAGGAGAAACATTACCTCCGCTCCTCCGCTTCTCAGCTCATCTGCTCAAGGCCCTGGTACTCCCTGTCCGCGACCCCCCCCCCCACCTAAACAAATTCACACTCACACACACGCACACACACACACACGCACAGACACACACACACACACACACACACACACACACACACACACACAAACACACCTTAACTCATCATAGCTGTGCTAATAGCATTAGCCGAAACGCATCCACAACCAAACTGTTGCGTTTAAGTTCGCAGCTTCTTCGTTTTCCATGTTTCGGAAGGAATTCACAAGTTTGCCTTGTTTGAATCGTCTTTCATTTTCTTCTTCACAGCTCCGGGAATCAACATCGGTTAGCCATGGGACATGTACAGTACAGAGTGAGGGAAAAATTCCTGCCAGCACCGCTATACCAAAAAAAAAACACTGACGTAGAAGTTAACGTCAAGTTAGCTGAACAGTCGCGAAAAACTAAAACAAGTCCCAAACCTTGTCATAAAGTGCCATGCATTTCCTGAGAGTAGATACAAATACAACATATGTATACTAGAATGTAAACTCAAATAAAACTAATGAGATCACCTATCTCAACACCCCCTCTTGATCTCAACATCCAAAAAAAATCTTTGGACATTTGAATTTCCAAATAACCACTTTTTGAATTGTTCTATTTTTACCTTTGTCATGAGTTTTGTCGAGATGTCTGCCAACATGTCCTCTGATGGACAATAGATAAGATTTATTTTACCCTCACTGAGTGCTTCACGAATGAAATGATATTTTACATCAATGTGTTTTGACCTTTGTCTGTTTACAGGATTCTTACTCAGTGCGATGGCCCCCTGATTGTCTCCGTAGATTGTTGTGCAACTGTACATTTTGTTGTCCATACCGTTTAACAGTTGAGACAGATGCATGTTTTCTTGTGCGGTGGTGGCTCGGCTGATGTATTCAGCCTCACATGTTGACAGGGCCACTGTGGGCTGTTTCCTTGACTTCCATGCAATGGCTGGGCCTTGTTTTGTTAAACTGAAACAGTAGCCTGTAGCGCTACGTCTGTCTTCGACAGACCATGCCCAGTCTGAATCACTGTAAGCTATCAGGTTCAAATCCTCCTTATTTTTCTTGAAACTTAGTTCATAATCAGCTGTCCCCTTCAAATACCTCAGGACATGTTTTGCAGCTACTAAGTTTTTTACTTTTGCCATTGCCAGATTCTGTGATCGTTTGCTCACTATCCAGCTGATATCAGGTCTGGTGCAAGTCATGGCATAAAAAAGACTGCCTACAATCTCACGATATTCTTTGGGGTCGACAGGTTCACTTTGCTCATTTTCATCAGCTACAGGGATGCCCTCTAATTTTTGCTCACTTGGAGTAGATCTTGCTTTACATTCTGACATTCCAAATCTCTCTAGCATTTTTAGGATGTACTTTGTCTGGTTCATTTTGATTTCATCCCCCTTTTGTTCAAATTGTATGCCCAAAAAATATGATAGTTTCCCCAGGTCTTTCATGTTACACTTGAATGTCATGTTCTGTTTAAATGTGCTGAGTGCATCATTGCTGCTTGCTGCAATAATTAAATCTTCTTCTTCTTCTTTCGGCTTTTCCCGTCAGGGGTCGCCACAGCGAGTCAACCTTCTCCATCTAACCCTATTCTCTGTATCTTCCTCTCTCACACCAGCTATCTTCATATCCTCTCTCACTACGTCCATAAATCTTCTCTTTGGTCTTCCTCGAGACCTATGCCTGGCAGCTCCATTTCCAGCATCCGTCTACCAATATATTCACTATCTCTTCTCTGTACATGACCGAACCATCTCAGTCTGGCTTCTCTGACCTTCTCTCCAAAACATCAAACATGTGCCGTCCCTCTGATAGACTCATTCCTGATCCTATCCATCCTGGTCACTCCCAAAGAGAACCTCAACATCTTCATCTCTGCAACCTCTAGTTCTGTCTGCTGTCTTTTGGTCATTGGAACAGTTTCTAGTCCATACATCATCGCTGGTCTCACCACTGTCTTGTACACCTTTCCTTTTATTCTGGCAAATAGTCTTCTATCACATAGTACCCCTGACACTTTTCTCCACCCATTCCAACCTGCTTGGACCCGTCTCTTCACCTCTTTTACGCACTCTCCGTTGCTCTGGACTGTTGACCCTAAGTACCTGATATCCTCCAGCTTCTTGATCTCCACTCCCTGTAGCCTCACCGCTCCACCCGAGTTCCTCTCGTTCACACACATATATTCTGTCTTGCTGCGACTAACTTTCATTCCTCTCCTTTCCAGAGCATACCTCCACCTCTCTAGATTTTCCTCTACCTGTTGTCTGCTCTCACTACAGATCACAATGTCATCCGCAAACATCATGGTCCATGGGGATTCCTGTCTAACCTCATCTGTCAGCCTATCCATCACCATTGCGAACAAGAAGGGGCTCAGAGCTGATCCCTGATGGAGTCCCACCTCCACCTTGAACTTCTCGGTTACCCCTACAGCACACCGTACCAGTGTCTCACAGCTGGCATACATGTCCTGCACCAGTCTAACATACTTCTCTGCCACTCCAGACTTCCTCATACAATACCAGAGCTCCTCTCTTGGCACCCTGTCATATGCTTTTTCTAGGTCTACGAAAACGCAATGCAGCTCCCTCTGGCCTTCTCTGTACTTTTCTATTAGCATTCTCAACGCAAATACTGCATCTGTAGTACTCTTCCTAGGCATGAAGCCATACTGCTGTTCACAAATGCTGACTTCTGCTCTCAGTCTAGTTTCCACTACTCTTTCCCATAACTTCATTGTATGGCTCATCAACTTTATCCCTCTGTAGTTGCCACAATTCTGCACATCCCCTTTATTCTTAAAAATAGGCACCATCACACTTTGTCTCCATTCTTCAGGCATCTCCTCACTCTCTAAGATCCTGTTGAATAATCTAGTCAGAAAATCTACCGCTGCCTCTCCTAGACACTTCCACACCTCCACAGGTATATCATCAGGACCAACTGCTTTTCCACTCTTCATCCTCTTCAATGCCTTCCTCACTTCACTTTTACTCATTTTTGCTACTTTGTGGTCTACAATAATCACCTCTTCTACCCTTGCCTCTCTTTCATTTTCCACATTCATCAGCTCTTCAAAGTACTCTTTCCATCTTCCTGTCACTCTTCTAGCATCCGTCAATACATTTCTCTCTCTGTCCTTTATCACCCGGACCTGCTGTACATCCTTTCCATCTTTATCTCTCTGTTTCGCCAACCTGTATAGATCATTTTCAGCCTCCTTACTATCCAACCGAGCATACAAGTCATCATAAGCCCTTTGTTTTGCCTTTGCTACCTCTATCTTTACCTTTCGCCGCATCTCCCTGAACTCCTGTCTGTTCTCTTCAGTCCTCTCAGTATCCCACTTCTTCTTCGCGAACCATTTTCTCTGTATACACTCCTGCACTTCCTCATTCCACCACCAAGTCTCCTTATCTACTTTCCTACCAGATGACACACCAAGTACTCTTCTACCTGTCTCCCTGATAACACTAGCTGTTGTTGTCCAATCATCTGGAAGCTCTCCCTGACAACCCAGACCCTTTCTCAACTCCTCCCTGAAAACCATGCAACACTCTGCTGCAATAATTAAATCATCTACCCAAAGCAAACCTTCTCCACGGCTCTAAACTCGTTCGTCGCCGCTACTTGTGGAACACCGGATGGCTTTCTCCCTCCGCTTCGTTACATTTTATGTCCGCTAGATGGCGGCATCCGACTGTGCACAGCGCTTGGAGCTCCACCAGGCGATATGGCCGCTGTGTATGAGAGGAATAAACGAGTGGGGCCGTGAGTGCAATAAATCCCCCTCCACGTCTTACATGGATGTTATCACCCTGTTACTGTATTTTAACGATACCGCTGTTTTTTCGACCTCAATGTTAAGCCGATTTTTAAACATTAAAAAAACAGATTGCTCGATTCAGTGACACCGAGGCCGTGAGTGGAGGACTTATGGAGTCGACTCCTCCGCTTATTCATTTGTGCATGTCTGGTGCTCCCGGAGCTTCACGCCGACGTCACGGGGATCCGTGTCCGAAGAAGGTGCACCTTGGCCGGTCTGCGGGGTCCTGTTGACCGGAAGCTGAGACTGGCCCTTCGAAATAACACGGAAAATAATTGAGAGCATATTTCTCAGTTGACAACGCCCCCACTTGCTCTCATATTATTGGTATCTTTGCCCATTTACATCAAAATAAAATACTCATGACCCAAACAACAACTTTGAAAAATTCAACAACTTAAACTGCGATGCAGGCTTTGTCATAACATCTGCCGGCATCTCTTGTGTTGGACAATAGTGTAGGGCTACCTTTCCACATATTTTCTTTGTGACATCTTAACACACTCTTCTGACTGACATATTTTCTGGGTATTGATTTTGATCACTTTGGCCAAGTCCTTCATTTTAAATCTAGCTGTAAGCATGATTTTCACCTCTTTCATTACTTCCTCATCACTCGCAGCTATGATTAAATCATCTGCCCATATTATGATGATGACCTTGTCATTTTGGTTTTCTTTGACATAGACACAATGATCTGCTTCATTCTGAATAAAGTCATTGTCAATCAAGTAAGAATGGAGCATCAGATTCCAATGACGACCTGCCTGTTTAAGGCCGTATAGTGACTTTTCAAGTTTACGCACCAGCTTCTGTTTTTTTACTTGTTACTTCATACCCTTCTGGTTGTTCTACACAGAGCTCACAATCTATGGGTGCATGAAGATAGGCTGTCTTTACATCCATTTGGTGTAGTAACAATTTTTCCTGAACTGATTTCTGCATAAACACCCTCACACTTGTCATATTTGCTGTTGGAGAAAATGTTTCCTCAAAATCCGTGCCATACTTTTGACTGTAGCCCTTAGCAAAATAACGAGCTTTATATTTGTTTGTGCCATCTTCATTTCTATTTAGCGCATACGCCCAGCCCCCCCCAACCCCCACCCCCACCCCCCCGCCACTGCACACTTGCCTTGGGGTAGCTGTGTTAGGGTAAAAGTGTTGTTCTCTCTCAATGACTCCATCTCTTCGTCCATAGATTTCATCCACTTGTCAGCATTGAGGGAACTCCTTGCCTCTTTTTATGTCTGTGGGACACCACATGCCAGTCTATAACAGTAGTCAATGTTAGTGAACACTTGGTCATCGTCAATAGCACTTGTCACATAACCATTAAAGTAACTGGGCTTCTTTTTGGTTCTAGTTGATCGTCTCACATTGTCTGCACTGCTTGGCTGTGTCACACGGTCAGATACGGGGTTGCCCATTTCCAAGGTGTACAAAGGTGTACAAGACAGTGTTGAGCCCAGCGATGATATATGCACTAGAAACTGTTACAATGACTGAAAGACAGCAGGCAGAACTAGAGGTTGCAGATATGAGGATGTTGAGGTTCTCTTTGGGAGTGACCAGGATGGATAGGATCAGGAATGAGTCTATCAGAGGAACAGCACATGTTCGATGTTTTGGAGAGAAGGTCAGAGAAGCCAGACCGAGATGGTTCGGTCATGTACAGAGGAGGGATAGAGAATATATTGGTAGACGGATGCTGGAATTGGAGCTGCAAGGCAAGAGGCCTCGAGGAAGACCAAAGAGAGGATTTATGGACGTGGTGAGAGAGGAGATGAAGGCAGTTGGTGTGAGAGAGGAGGATACGGAGAATAGGGTTAGATGGAGAAAGTTGACTCGCTGTGGCCACACCTGACAGGAAAAGACAAAAGAAGAAGAAGAAGAAGAAGAAGAAGAAGAAGAAGAAGAAGAAGAAGGAGAAAAAGAAGAAGAAGAAGAAGAAGAAGAAGAAGAAGAAGAAGAAGAAGAAGAAGAAGAAGAAGTAAGAAAGAGAGGGTGGGGGGGAAGCAAACCTTCTTCACGGCTCTAAGCTCGTTCGTCGCCGCTACTTGGGGAACACTGGATGGCTTTCTCCCTCCACTTCGTTACATTTTATGGCCGCTAGATGGCGGCATCCGACTGTGCACAGCGCTTGAAGCCCCACCAGGTGATCTGGCAGCTGTGTATGAGAGGAATAAACGAGTGGGGCCGTGAGTGCAATAAATCCCCCTCCACTTCTTACATGGATGTTATCACCCTGTTACTGTATTTTAACGATACCGCTGTGTTTTCCACCTCAATGTTAAGCCGATTTTTAAACATTAAAAACCAAATTGCTCGATTCAGTGACACCGAGGCCGTGAGTGGAGGACTTATGGAGTCGACTCCTCCGCTTATTCATACGTGCATGTCTGGTGCTCCCGGAGCTTCACGCCGACGTCACGGGGATCCGTGTCCGAAGAAGGTGCACCTTGGCCGGTCTGCGGGGTCCTGTTGACCGGAAGCTGAGACTGGCCCTTCGAAATAACACGGAAAATAATTGAGAGCATATTTCTCAGTTGACAACGCCCCCCCTTGCTCTCATATTATTGGTATCTTTGCCCATTTACATCAAAATAAAATACTCATGACCCAAACAACAACTTTGAAAAATTCAACAACTTAAACTGCGATGCAGGCTTTGTCATAACATCTGCCGGCATCTCTTGTGTTGGACAATAGTGTAGGGCTACCTTTCCACATATTTTCTTTGTGACATCTTAACACACTCTTCTGACTGACATATTTTCTGGGTATTGATTTTGATCACTTTGGCCAAGTCCTTCATTTTAAATCTAGCTGTAAGCATGATTTTCACCTCTTTCATTACTTCCTCATCACTCGCAGCTATGATTAAATCATCTACCCATATTATGATGATGACTTTGTCATTTTGGTTTTCTTTGACATAGACACAATGATCTGCTTCATTCTGAATAAAGTCGTTGTCAATCAAGTAAGAATGGAGCATCAGATTCCAATGACGACCTGCCTGTTTAAGGCCGTATAGTGACTTTTCAAGTTTACGCACCAGCTTCTGTTTTTTTACTTGTTACTTCATACCCTTCTGGTTGTTCTACACAGAGCTCACAATCTATGGGTGCATGAAGATAGGCTGTCTTTACATCCATTTGGTGTAGTAACAATTTTTCCTGAACTGATTTCTGCATAAACACCCTCACACTTGTCATATTTGCTGTTGGAGAAAATGTTTCCTCAAAATCCGTGCCATACTTTTGACTGTAGCCCTTAGCAAAATAACGAGCTTTATATTTGTTTGTGCCATCTTCATTTCTATTTAGCGCATACGCCCAGCCCCCCCCAACCCCCACCCCCACCCCCCCGCCACTGCACACTTGCCTTGGGGTAGCTGTGTTAGGGTAAAAGTGTTGTTCTCTCTCAATGACTCCATCTCTTCGTCCATAGATTTCATCCACTTGTCAGCATTGAGGGAACTCCTTGCCTCTTTTTATGTCTGTGGGACACCACACGCCAGTCTATAACAGTAGTCAATGTTAGTGAACACTTGGTCATCGTCAATAGCACTTGTCACATAACCATTAAAGTAACTGGGCTTCTTTTTGGTTCTAGTTGATCGTCTCACATTGTCTGCACTGCTTGGCTGTGTCACACGGTCAGATACGGGGTTGCCCATTTCCAAGGTGTACAAAGGTGTACAAGACAGTGTTGAGCCCAGCGATGATATATGCACTAGAAACTGTTACAATGACTGAAAGACAGCAGGCAGAACTAGAGGTTGCAGATATGAGGATGTTGAGGTTCTCTTTGGGAGTGACCAGGATGGATAGGATCAGGAATGAGTCTATCAGAGGAACAGCACATGTTCGATGTTTTGGAGAGAAGGTCAGAGAAGCCAGACCGAGATGGTTCGGTCATGTACAGAGGAGGGATAGAGAATATATTGGTAGACGGATGCTGGAATTGGAGCTGCAAGGCAAGAGGCCTCGAGGAAGACCAAAGAGAGGATTTATGGACGTGGTGAGAGAGGAGATGATGATGACTTTGTCATTTTGGTTTTCTTTGACATAGACACAATGATCTGCTTCATTCTGAATAAAGTCGTTGTCAATCAAGTAAGAATGGAGCATCAGATTCCAATGACGACCTGCCTGTTTAAGGCCGTATAGTGACTTTTCAAGTTTACGCACCAGCTTCTGTTTTTTTACTTGTTACTTCATACCCTTCTGGTTGTTCTACACAGAGCTCACAATCTATGGGTGCATGAAGATAGGCTGTCTTTACATCCATTTGGTGTAGTAACAATTTTAGTAGCCCTTAGCAAAATAATGAGCTTTATATTTGTTTGTGCCATCTTCATTTCTATTTAGCGCATACGCCCAGCCCCCCCCCCCCCCCCCCCCCCCCCCCCCCACTGCACACTTGCCTTGGGGTAGCTGTGTTAGGGTAAAAGTGTTGTTCTCTCTCAATGACTCCATCTCTTCGTCCATAGATTTCATCCACTTGTCAGCATTGAGGGAACTCCTTGCCTCTTTTTATGTCTGTGGGACACCACACGCCAGTCTATAACAGTAGTCAATGTTAGTGAACACTTGGTCATCGTCAATAGCACTAATCACATAACCATTAAAGTAACTGGGCTTCTTTTTGGTTCTAGTTGATCGACTCACATTGTCTGCACTGCTTGGCTGTGTCACACGGTCAGATACAGGGTTGCCCATTTCCAAGGTGTACAAAGGTGTACAAGACAGTGTTGAGCCCAGCGATGATATATGAGCTAGAAACTGTTACAATGACCGAAAGATAGCAGGCAGAACTAGAGGTTGCAGATATGAGGATGTTGAGGTTCTCTTTGGGAGTGACCAGGATGGATAGGATCAGGAATGAGTCTATCAGAGGAACAGCACATGTTCGATGTTTTGGAGAGAAGGTCAGAGAAGCCAGACCGAGATGGTTCGGTCATGTACAGAGGAGGGATAGAGAATATATTGGTAGACGGATGCTGGAATTGGAGCTGCAAGGCAAGAGGTCTCGAGGAAGACCAAAGAGAGGATTTATGGACGTGGTGAGAGAGGAGATGAAGGCAGTTGGTGTGAGAGAGGAGGATACGGAGAATAGGGTTAGATGGAGAAAGTTGACTCGCTGTGGCCACACCTGACAGGAAAAGACAAAAGAAGAAGAAGAAGAAGAAGAAGAAGAAGAAGAAGAAGAAGAAGAAGAAGAAGAAGAAGAAGAAGAAGAAGAAGAAGAAGAAGAAGAAGAAGAAGAAGGAGAAAAAGAAGAAGAAGAAGAAGAAGAAGAAGAAGAAGAAGAAGTAAGAAAGAGAGGGTGGGGGGGAAGCAAACCTTCTTCACGGCTCTAAGCTCGTTCGTCGCCGCTACTTGGGGAACACTGGATGGCTTTCTCCCTCCGCTTCGTTACATTTTATGGCCGCTAGATGGCAGCATCCGACTGTGCACAGCGCTTGAAGCCCCACCAGGTGATCTGGCAGCTGTGTATGAGAGGAATAAACGAGTGGGGCCGTGAGTGCAATAAATCCCCCTCCACTTCTTACATGGATGTTATCACCCTGTTACTGTATTTTAACGATACCGCTGTGTTTTCCACCTCAATGTTAAGCCGATTTTTAAACATTAAAAACCAAATTGCTCGATTCAGTGACACCGAGGCCGTGAGTGGAGGACTTATGGAGTCGACTCCTCCGCTTATTCATTTGTGCATGTCTGGTGCTCCCGGAGCTTCACGCCGACGTCACGGGGATCCGTGTCCGAAGAAGGTGCACCTTGGCCGGTCTGCGGGGTCCTGTTGACCGGAAGCTGAGACTGGCCCTTCGAAATAACACGGAAAATAATTGAGAGCATATTTCTCAGTTGACAACGCCCCCACTTGCTCTCATATTATTGGTATCTTTGCCCATTTACATCAAAATAAAATACTCATGACCCAAACAACAACTTTGAAAAATTCAACAACTTAAACTGCGATGCAGGCTTTGTCATAACATCTGCCGGCATCTCTTGTGTTGGACAATAGTGTAGGGCTACCTTTCCACATATTTTCTTTGTGACATCTTAACACACTCTTCTGACTGACATATTTTCTGGGTATTGATTTTGATCACTTTGGCCAAGTCCTTCATTTTAAATCTAGCTGTAAGCATGATTTTCACCTCTTTCATTACTTCCTCATCACTCGCAGCTATGATTAAATCATCTACCCATATTATGATGATGACCTTGTCATTTTGGTTTTCTTTGACATAGACACAATGATCTGCTTCATTCTGAATAAAGTCGTTGTCAATCAAGTAAGAATGGAGCATCAGATTCCAATGACGACCTGCCAAATTTTCCTGAACTGATTTCTGCATGAACACCCTCACACTTGTCACATTTGCTGTTGGAGAAAATGTTTCCTCAAAATCCGTGCCATACTTTTGACTGTAGCCCTTAGCAAAATAATGAGCTTTATATTTGTTTGTGCCAACTTCATTTCTTTTTAGCGCATACACCCACCCCCCCACCCCCACTGCACACTTGCCTTGGGGTAGCTGTGTTAGGGTCAAAGTGTTGTTCTCTCTCAATGACTCCATCTCGTCGTCCATAGATTTCATCCACTTGTCAGCATTGAGGGAACTCCTTGCCTCTTTAAATGTCTGTGGGACACCACACGCCAGTCTATAACAGTAGTCAATGTTAGTGAACACTTGGTCATCGTCAATAGCACTAGTCACATAACCATTAAAGTAACTGGGCTTCTTTTTGGTTCTAGTTGATCGTCTCACATTGTCTGCACTGCTTGGCTGTGTCACACGGTCAGATACGGGGCTGCCCATTTCCAAGGTGTACAAAGGTGTACAAGACAGTGGTGAGACCAGCGATGATGTATGGACTAGAAACTGTAGAAGAAGAAGAAGAAGAAGAAGAAGAAGAAGAAGAAGAAGAAGAAGAAGAAGAAGAAGAAGAAGAAGAAGAAGTTAGAAAGAGAGGGTGGGGGGGAAGCAAACCTTCTCCACGGCTCTAAACTCGTTCGTCGCCGCTACTCGGGGAACACCGGATGGCTTTCTCCCTCCGCTTCGTTACATTTTATGGCCGCTAGATGAAGATCATCATCATCATCATCATCATCATCATCATCATCATCATCATCATCATCATCATCCTGATCTGAGCTCATCTCTGTCTGGGTTTGTTGCTCTGGAGATGGGTTTGTCACAAATTTTAGCAGTCTGTGTTTTTAGTACTCTTTCACTATTTGGATAATATACAAAATAAGCTGGACTATTTTTGGCATATCCAATGAAAACTCCCTTCTCACCTCTTGAGTCAAGTTTCTTTTTGTTGTGCTTGTATGCATAGCACACAGCACCAAACTTTTGCATTTGTGACACATTTGGTTTCTTTCCCGTCAACATAAAGTAAGCCGTCTGCTTTGTCCGATTATTAAAGCATCAGTTCCTGACCACCGCTGCTGTCTGCACTGCATGGGTCCACAATGTTTTGGGTAGGTTGCTTCCTAGTAACATGCACCATGCCATGTCGAATAAAGTCCTCCAGTTTCTCTTTGCTTTCCCGTTTTGGTGTGGTGAGTATGGCGCTGACGTTTCATGTCTAACACCCCGTTTAGTCATTAGTCCTTGGTACTCTTTTGACATAAACTCAGTACAATTGTCAGATCTCATACACTTAATCTTCCCATAAGGGGCAGTGTCTGCTAAGAATCTCTCTGTGGCACTCACTGTACCACTCTTTTGTTTGAGAAAGTACACAAAAATTGTGTTGGAATAATCATCAGTAAACGACAATGCAAATCTGTGTCCATCTATAGATATGGGATCTACTGGCCCTGCCAGATCTGTATGCACTAAATCAAACACCTTTGTTGCTCTTGCATCAGGCTCTCTGTTTCTGATCTGCACAAACTTCCCTTGAATACACACTTCACATGGTGATACAGGTTTTTCAGTTTTCCCTTTGATTACCATACCATCAATCACTTTTGTCAACTTTTGTACATCGCTCTAATTACAATGGCCGAAAATTTCATGCCATGTTTGTAAATCAAAACACCCTTTGCATTTGTCATTACTTTCATCTGCTGTAGATAGGTAGTAAAGTGTGTTCTGCACATGAATAGGAAATACAGTACCGTCACTCATTTTGACTATGTCTTTTCCTTCATTGAAGATTACCGTTGCTCCGTTTGCTGTGGCGGCCATCACAGAAAAAATGTCCTGTGGACAGGAAGGGATGAACATTGCGTTTCTCAGTGGTGCTGTGTGGTGACGTCCTCTGCTGTCTATGAGGATCACCTCTGCCTCTCCCCGCTGCTTCGCCACGCCTTGACACTTGGTCGCGTCTGCCAGCTCAACATGGTGTGTGTCAGCTCTGAACGTCACTGAAAAACACGGAAGTCAGCAAATTTGAGCTTTTCTTCACTTTGAGTCACATGAACTGCAAATGGTTTGAACGATTCTGGAAGTCCCTTTAGCACCATAGCTATGAGAAGATCATCACTCATGACTTCCTCTGCATTTCTTAGCACCGTGATTATAGTCTCTGCCCTAATCACAAAGTCTGTTACGCTTTCATTGCTTCCTTTCTGCAGTTTTGTCAGGTCAGTATACAGGTTTATAATGCCAGGCTTCCCTTTACCTGCGTAATACTCTCGTAGCATCTTCAGTGCCTTTCTCCCATCATCTGCAGCTTCGCGCATGACCAGGCCTAGACTTTTGTCATCTAAAAACTGGATTCGTTCGGCATGGGCCATTTCATTCTGCTCCTTGTCCTTCGCCTCCTCGTCATCGTCATCAAATTCTGGAGTTTCACTCAGAATTGTGTCTTTGAGCCCCTGTAGCCGCATGCAGGTCAAGCATTTAGTCTCCCAGAGTTCATACTGCTTCTCATCTTCCACACCGAGACAGTCTCTGGTGGCGATTGGTAAATGTAACGGCAGGAGACCAAACTGATTGTTATGTTTGTACGGTAATGCCAATATCAATGTCTCATAACCCGACTATACAACCTCATCCAATTAACCAAAGTGAGACCTTGTCTATAATATGGGTATATTCCCAAGGATTGAGTCAGAGATTTGGAATTTTTCAGAATATAACAAATACCTCAGTCCTTCCTTTTCTGCCTTACGATCCATCCAAATGGCGATTACCAGCTAATTATTCTATGGTAACCAATAAAACTGTCATTGAGGGATTCACTCTAATGACAATACAAAAGACACCACCATTTTGTATGAAACGACAGTGTGGTAAGAAAGAGCATTATCTAGGCCAACTACAGTGTGACACTGTGCTAGATATGGAAACGGATAGACCGGTTAGGAAAACCTATGACTACTATAATAATAGTATATGTGAGGTTGGAAAGTGGGGAATGGGCGTGTGTGCCATGAATCTGACAGCCCTCAAGCCATTATTGGGCATTGAAACAAACCTCACCAAATCTGGTATACCACCATGGAGGATTTTTGCATTCCCACACAAATACGGTTATCCATACATGCCCAAAAACACATGTATGGATTTGTGGCAAACGAGCATTTCTGTATCTGCCTGAACATTGGTGTGGCACATGCTATTTGGCCCGATTAGGAAGTGCTATGACTTTTATACCAGAGCATAACATGACTCATAGCGTACAACTCATTAGGCCTATGGGACATGAACGTAGTCGAAGAGCCTTGATAAGTGACTCTAGAGGAATACTTATGACAATGTTCCCTAACTATGGTGTAGCCTACTCGGGACATCGAATGAATGAGGTCTGGGCGACATTACAGAACCTAACGTCAAGGGTTCTAGAATTGAATGGACTGATACAAAACAATCCAGAGACTATGGCTATGAAAGAAATGCTTTTACAAAATCGTGTGGCTTTAGATATTGTCTTAGCCAAGGAAGGTGGTGTATGTGCGATAATAGGACAACAATGTTGCACATATATCCCAGACACGCGAGACAATTTCACAGTAATTCATGACAAATTGACGACATTAAAGAACCAACTAGAGGGTAAAGAGGACAGTGATACTTTAATGTCGTTTTTACAGTTTGACCCTCTTGGATGGATCATCAACGGAACTTGGTGGCAAATACTTTTAAAGTGCCTTACACCTGTGATTGTGATTCTTATTTTGTTTTGTTTATTTACTATGTGCGTTATTCCTTGTTTGAGAAGCATGATTGCTAAAATGGCTTCCGCAGCCTTTGTCCAGATGGCAATAGTAGCAGTGCAGACCCAACCAAGGACTCACTACACTGGACAGATACATGAGCAACTGCCTATAAGTGATTCAGAAAAAGAAAATGATAACAATTTGACTGTGGAGGACGACGACCATGATGTTGTATGAAGTGTTATCTGTAAACTATGTACCAACATGGCATGATGATGCTGAAGAGTTTAACATTGTTCGGAGTCTCATAAACAGGAGAGAATTGTTAGAGTTTACTCTCTATTTCTATAACTATGTTATTTCGACTACTCACATGAAGTTAGCCAGACATGCTAGAGCACAAAAGACCTTTGTCCTCTAACAAGAGTTGGGCCCTCCAAGATATTCCAATGGTCGTAAACATCTTTAGATAAGAACCTACCCCCCCGTAAACGTAAATCTAAACGAGGATAAACACTTCTGGAGAGAAACCTGACCACCCCTGTATATCATCCTGGACAACTTCACATATGCATGAACTATACTATACAATGAATGTTGTTATGTAAATAAACACTTTCACACAATAACAAGCCGAGCAAGGAGGAACTCGGGGGGATTCTCTGGATCTTGGCTCCAAAGAGCGCGCTGAGTCTCCCCCTCTGCAGAGCACAAAAGAATAGTCGCTTGTCTGTGTTATTTCTTATGATAACCTCAGTCTCCTCTTTACAGGTTTTACCTTAGACCAGCATGAATTAGAATTACTCTCTAATAGCCGCGAGTGGAGCATCTACCTGCATGTCCAGAAGCTTCCTGTTCAGCAGGGCAGGTCGAATGGTGTTAAAAGCACTGGAGAAGTCAAAGAACATGACTCTCACAGTGCTTCCTGCCTCCTCCAGGTGTGTGTAGATTCTGTGCAGCAGGAAGATGATGGCGTCTTCCACTCCTATCCGTGGGTGGTATGCGAACCGCAGGGGGTCCAGCGAAGGTCCGACGACTGTGCCAAGGTGCCTCAGGACGAGCCTCTCCAGCGACTTCATGACGTGTGATGTCAGCGCCACCGGTCTGTAGTCGCTGTGTCTGCTGGGATGCTTCACCTCGGGCGCTGGAACCAGGCATGAGGTTTTCCACCGGTCGGGGACAACCATCTGGGTCAGGCTCAGGTTGAAGAGATGTGAGAAGATCCCACACAGCTGAGAGGCACATCCTTTCAGCACTCTGGGGCTGAGGCCGTCAGGGCCAGCAGCTTTCCTGGGACGAAGGCGGCTGAACTCTCTTCCCACCTCCTCAGCGGTGAAGGCAACAGGAGGGGGTGGAGAGAGTCCCAGTGGGGGGCAGGACGGCTGAGGTGTAAACGAGACATCGTCCAGGGAAGCAGAAGAGGTGCGTGGGGGAGGGGGAAAGCTCCTTAAAGTGAGGGGTGAAGGCACGGGGGAAGGAAAGTCCTGAGAGGAGCTGGGGGGAGGGTGGGCGGAGGCACCTTCATCAAATCTGTTAAAAAACAGGTTTAGTTTGTTTGCCTCCTGCAAGTCTCCTTCCATCATCTGGCTTGCTTGTTTTCCATGGCCAGTGATGAGTTTGCAGTATCGTCGCTCTTCTCAGCGGCTCCAAACTGTCTTCAGCCATCTTTGGGGGTTTCCTGGGCCCATAACCTGTTATCAGAGGTTATCTGTGCAGTAGATCTGCGTGCTACCCCTCAATACCGACTGGGTCTTTTACGGAGGAATAATATGTGTGACACGCCTCTTGTTTTACAGAACTGGAAGAAGTTGAGTTTATTTTCAAGCAAATAAAAACACTACGGACAGACCGGAAGCTGGGACTGGCCATTCAAAATAAAAGGGAAATAACTGAGAGCATATTTCTCAGATAACAACTGCACTTTCTGTCCAGAATTGAGATTCCCTGGAGTGATAGTCGGGGTAACTGTGGTTGTACGGTTCGGTGCGTCATTATATTTTTGGTCAGGAATACAAATTGTCGAGGCAGTGCGTTTCGTAACTTTATCAACTCTAATATGGGAGGCTTAAATCTGTGTGTAGTGCAGAACTGTTCAAAGTCTAGAGGACTGCCATTGTCATCCATCAAGTCAATTCTTGACCATATACCTTTCTCAAAGCATTCCTTGTAAAACAGAGGTTTGTTGCCACGCAGTACATATCTATTGTTCCAAATTATTGTACTGTGTGGTGAGAAATTGTGTACATATATCATTTTCCATTATAATAGTATTTGTTTATGGAACTCTGAAAATTGGACAGGAATCTTGTTGATATCCAAGTCAGAGATAAGTAGAAGACTTAGGCCACCGACTATGTTGAATAAGTAGTTTGGAGTACAATACCAGAAAGAATGATGATGTTTGATCCAGGATTTCAACCAGTTCACCTTCAATGTCCCATTCAGGCAGTCCAACTCTATCACTTTCAGCCCTCCTTCACTTGTTTCTTTCACCATATGTGATTTTTTTAGATGGTGTGGTCTGTTCCTCCAGATAAAGTTGAAATTTATTTGGTTAATAGATTTGATGAGTTGATTTGGAGCAGCATTGGAATACACTGGGTATATACATCTGGATAAACATTCCATTTTACTCAAATATATCCGGCCTAATATTGATAAATCTCTTTGGAGCCATATATTCAATTTTGCTTTACTTTGATTCAGTTTAGATTCAATGTTCCTGGACTGATTTAACTTTTGGTCCTTAGATAGGAAAATGCTCAAGTATTTTATTTCTGATTTGATAGGAACACTGCTGATTTCCTTTAGTGGTGAGTCATGCAGCTCAAGAAGTTTGCATTTCTTTAAGTTTAATGACAATCCTGAAGCCTTGGAGAATGTTTTAATTTTTTCAACGCTTATTGGGACTTGATGTTCATTTTTCAAAACTAAGGTTGTGTCATCTGCCAGCAGGCTAATAACAATTTCTGTCCCCGACATTATTTCTGTCACACACACACACACACACACACACACACACACACACACACACACACACACACACACACACACACACACACACACACACACACACACACACTCACACACACCTTAATTCCACTCTTTTATATACGCATGCCTGGAGTTCCGGGAGCTCGTTCTCAACGTTCTGGGAATAATCATAGTTGTGCTGATAGCATTAGCCGAAACGCCCCCCCCACACACACCACCACCACCACCACCACCACCACCCCACACACACATTAGCTCCTCCATTCATTCACATGTACACGCCGGCTGCTCCGGGGGCTCCACGCCGACGTTTCGGTGATCGATGTCCGGAGAAGGTGCACCATTGCCGGTCTGCGGTGTCCTGTAGACCCCCCCCCCTCCATACACACATGCAATACGCCTTGAAACGCATCGCTCGCACCGACGCGGGGAATCCTTTTCCCTACTTCCACAACAACGGCAAGAAACGCGTTGCGTCGGCCGCCGTGAGGAAGGGGGGGGGGGGGCATTAAGGGGGGGAGAGAGAGACATGGAGATTTTCTCAGCCTCTCATTCTTTTTTTTTTTTTTTTAATTGAACATAAATAGTACACACAACTATACAAATGTACAAATAAACATGGCAAGGTAGAACTGAATGTCAATGAAACAACCAGGCATGAGGAACCAAAGGACATAAGGACATTCATTCTGTATGTAATCAGAAGTTAATAGTGTTAACGGTTTGTGAGAAATTTACAATGCTAGACAAAAAAAGAAATTAAAATGAAATAATTAAATCAATAGATAGACTAATAAAAAATTAAAACGAAAAAATGATTGCAAGGGGAGTACAACATGTAATTAAGTTGGCGACTCACAAGGAATCTCAGATATCAAACTGTATATTTTTTGTTGTTTATATATAAACATATACAAAACAAACATATATTGTTTGTTGTTGTTTATTTTTGGGACATAAGCGAATCACGGTCCGGGCTTCTGCCCTCCTCCGCTCCTCACCTCATCCGCTCCAGGCCCTGGTACTCCCTGTCCGCGGGACCCCCCCCCCCCACCACCCCCACCACCACCAAAACAAACTCTCACACACAGATAAACACACGCACACACACATACACACACACACACACACACACACACAGACACACGCACACAAACACGCACAAACACACACACACACACACACACACACACCTGAACTCATCATAGCTGTGCTAATAGCATTGGCCAAAACGTATCCACAACAAAACAAACATTAGCTCATCCACTCATTCACATATGTGTGTGCCTAGAGGTATGGGAGCTCCAGTCATACGTCCGGGTGATCTATGTCCGGAGAAGGCTCACATTGGCCGGTCTAAGGGGTTCTTCTGCCCCCACAGCTTCCCCGCCTCTGAGAGGAGAAAAATTACCTCCGCTCCTCCGCTCCTCCGCTTTTCAGCTCCACCGCTCCTCCTCTATGGGCCCTGGTACTCCCCCCCCCCACCTAAACAAACTCTCACACATACACACACAAACACACTCACACACACACAAAAACACACACACACACACACACACACACACATACACACACACCTTAACTCATCATAGCTGTGCTAATAGCATTAGCCGAAACGCATCCACAACCAAACAAACATTAGCTCATCCACTCATTCACATGTGTGTGCCCAATGGTCCGAGAGCTCCAATCATACGTCCGGGGGATCTTTGTCCGGAGTATGCTCACATTAGCCAGTCTAAGGGGTTCTTCTGCCCCCAAACTTCCCCGCCTCTGAGAGGAGAAACATTACCTCCGCTCCTCCGCTTCTCAGCTCCATCGCTCCTCCGCTTTGGGCCCTGGAATTCCCGAACCGCTGGACATAAGCGAATCACGGGCCGGGCTTCTGCCCTCCTCCGCTCCTCAGCTCATCGTTCGAGGCCCCGGTACTCCCTGTCCGCGACCCCCCCCCACCTAAACAAATTCACACTCACACACACGCACACACACACACACAGACACACACACACACACACACAAACACACCTTAACTCATCATAGCTGTGCTAATAGCATTAGCCGAAACGCATCCACAACCAAACTGTTGCGTTTAAGTTCGCAGCTTCTTCGTTTTCCATGTTTCGGAAGGAATTCACAAGTTTGCCTTGTTTGAATCGTCTTTTATTTTCTTCTTCACAGCTCCGGGAATCAACATCGGTTAGCCATGGGACATGTACAGTACAGAGTGAGGGAAAAATTCCCGCCAGCACCGCTATACCAAAAAAAAAAACACTGACGTAGAAGTTAACGTCAAGTTAGCTGAACAGTCGCAAAAAACTAAAACAAGTCCCAAACCTTGTCATAAAGTGCCATGCATTTCCTGAGAGTAGATACAAATACAACATATGTATACTAGAATGTAAACTCAAATAAAACTAATGAGATCACCTATCTCAACACCCCCTCTTGATCTCAACATCCAAAAAAAATCTTTGGACATTTGAATTTCCAAATAACCACTTTTTGAATTGTTCTATTTTTACCTTTGTCATGAGTTTTGTCGAGATGTCTGCCAACATGTCCTCTGATGGACAATAGATAAGATTTATTTAACCCTCACTGAGTGCTTCACGAATGAAATGATATTTTACATCAATGTGTTTTGACCTTTGTCTGTTTACAGGATTCTTACTCAGTGCGATGGCCCCCTGATTGTCTCCGTAGATTGTTGTGCAACTGTACATTTTGTTGTCCATACCCGTCTCTTCACCTCTTTTACGCACTCTCCGTTGCTCTGGACTGTTGACCCTAAGTACCTGAAATCCTCCAGCTTCTTGATCTCCACTCCCTGTAGCCTCACCGCTCCACCCGAGTTCCTCTTGTTCTCACACATATATTCTGTCTTGCTGCGACTAACTTTCATTCCTCTCCTTTCCAGAGCATACCTCCACCTCTCTAGATTTTCCTCTACCTGTTGTCTGCTCTCACTACAGATCACAATGTCATCCGCAAACATCATGGTCCATGGGGATTCCTGTCTAACCTCATCTGTCAGCCTATCCATCACCATTGCGAACAAGAAGGGGCTCAGAGCTGATCCCTGATGGAGTCCCACCTCCACCTTGAACTTCTCGGTTACCCCTACAGCACACCGTACCAGTGTCTCACAGCTGGCATACATGTCCTGCACCAGTCTAACATACTTCTCTGCCACTCCAGACTTCCTCATACAATACCAGAGCTCCTCTCTTGGCAACCTGTCATATGCTTTTTCTAGGTCTACGAAAACGCAATGCAGCTCCCTCTGGCCTTCTCTGTACTTTTCTATTGGCATTCTCAACGCAAATACTGCATCTGTAGTACTCTTCCTAGGCATGAAGCCATACTGCTGTTCACAAATGCTGACTTCTGCTCTCAGTCTAGTTTCCACTACTCTTTCCCATAACTTCATTGTATGGCTCATCAACTTTATCCTTCTGTAGTTGCCACAATTCTGCACATCCCCTTGATTCTTAAAAATAGGCACCATCACACTTTGTCTCCATTCTTCAGGCATCTCCTCACTCTCTAAGATCCTGTTGAATAATCTAGTCAGAAAATCTACCGCTGCCTCTCCTAGACACTTCCACACCTCCACAGGTATATCATCAGGACCAACTGCTTTTCCACTCTTCATCCTCTTCAATGCCTTCCTCACTTCACTTTTACTCATTTTTGCTACTTTGTGGTCTACAATAATCACCTCTTCTACCCTTGCCTCTCTTTCATTTTCCACATTCATCAGCTCTTCAAAGTACTCTTTCCATCTTCCTGTCTCTCTTCTAGCATCCGTCAATACATTTCTCTCTCTGTCCTTTATCACCCGGACCTGCTGTACATCCTTTCCATCTTTATCTCTCTGTTTCGCCAACCTGTATAGATCATTTTCAGCCTCCTTACTATCCAACCGAGCATACAAGTCATCATAAGCCCTTTGTTTTGCCTTTGCTACCTCTATCTTTACCTTTCGCCGCATCTCCCTGAACTCCTGTCTGTTCTCTTCAGTCCTCTCAGTATCCCACTTCTTCTTCGCGAACCATTTTCTCTGTATACACTCCTGCACTTCCTCATTCCACCACCAAGTCTCCTTATCTACTTTCCTACCAGATGACACACCAAGTACTCTTCTACCTGTCTCCCTGATAACACTAGCTGTTGTTGTCCAATCATCTGGAAGCTCTCCCTGACAACCCAGACCCTTTCTCAACTCCTCCCTGAAAACCATGCAACACTCTGCTGCAATAATTAAATCATCTACCCAAAGCAAACCTTCTCCACGGCTCTAAACTCGTTCGTCGCCGCTACTTGTGGAACACCGGATGGCTTTCTCCCTCCGCTTCGTTACATTTTATGTCCGCTAGATGGCGGCATCCGACTGTGCACAGCGCTTGGAGCTCCACCAGGCGATATGGCCGCTGTGTATGAGAGGAATAAACGAGTGGGGCCGTGAGTGCAATAAATCCCCCTCCACGTCTTACATGGATGTTATCACCCTGTTACTGTATTTTAACGATACCGCTGTTTTTTCGACCTCAATGTTAAGCCGATTTTTAAACATTAAAAAAACAGATTGCTCGATTCAGTGACACCGAGGCCGTGAGTGGAGGACTTATGGAGTCGACTCCTCCGCTTATTCATATGTGCATGTCTGGTGCTCCCGGAGCTTCACGCCGACGTCACGGGGATCCGTGTCCGAAGAAGGTGCACCTTGGCCGGTCTGCGGGGTCCTGTTGACCGGAAGCTGAGACTGGCCCTTCGAAATAACACGGAAAATAATTGAGAGCATATTTCTCAGTTGACAACGCCCCCACTTGCTCTCATATTATTGGTATCTTTGCCCATTTACATCAAAATAAAATACTCATGACCCAAACAACAACTTTGAAAAATTCAACAACTTAAACTGCGATGCAGGCTTTGTCATAACATCTGCCGGCATCTCTTGTGTTGGACAATACTGTAGGGCTACCTTTCCACATATTTTCTTTGTGACATCTTAACACACTCTTCTGACTGACATATTTTCTGGGTGTTGATTTTGATCACTTTGGCCAAGTCCTTCATTTTAAATCTAGCTGTAAGCATGATTTTCACCTCTTTCATTACTTCCTCATCACTCGCAGCTATGATTAAATCATCTGCCCATATTATGATGATGACCTTGTCATTTTGGTTTTCTTTGACATAGACACAATGATCTGCTTCATTCTGAATAAAGTCATTGTCAATCAAGTAAGAATGGAGCATCAGATTCCAATGACGACCTGCCTGTTTAAGGCCGTATAGTGACTTTTCAAGTTTACGCACCAGCTTCTGTTTTTTTACTTGTTACTTCATACCCTTCTGGTTGTTCTACACAGAGCTCACAATCTATGGGTGCATGAAGATAGGCTGTCTTTACATCCATTTGGTGTAGTAACAATTTTTCCTGAACTGATTTCTGCATAAACACCCTCACACTTGTCATATTTGCTGTTGGAGAAAATGTTTCCTCAAAATCCGTGCCATACTTTTGACTGTAGCCCTTAGCAAAATAACGAGCTTTATATTTGTTTGTGCCATCTTCATTTCTATTTAGCGCATACGCCCAGCCCCCCCCAACCCCCACCCCCACCCCCCCGCCACTGCACACTTGCCTTGGGGTAGCTGTGTTAGGGTAAAAGTGTTGTTCTCTCTCAATGACTCCATCTCTTCGTCCATAGATTTCATCCACTTGTCAGCATTGAGGGAACTCCTTGCCTCTTTTTATGTCTGTGGGACACCACACGCCAGTCTATAACAGTAGTCAATGTTAGTGAACACTTGGTCATCGTCAATAGCACTTGTCACATAACCATTAAAGTAACTGGGCTTCTTTTTGGTTCTAGTTGATCGTCTCACATTGTCTGCACTGCTTGGCTGTGTCACACGGTCAGATACGGGGTTGCCCATTTCCAAGGTGTACAAAGGTGTACAAGACAGTGTTGAGCCCAGCGATGATATATGCACTAGAAACTGTTACAATGACTGAAAGACAGCAGGCAGAACTAGAGGTTGCAGATATGAGGATGTTGAGGTTCTCTTTGGGAGTGACCAGGATGGATAGGATCAGGAATGAGTCTATCAGAGGAACAGCACATGTTCGATGTTTTGGAGAGAAGGTCAGAGAAGCCAGACCGAGATGGTTCGGTCATGTACAGAGGAGGGATAGAGAATATATTGGTAGACGGATGCTGGAATTGGAGCTGCAAGGCAAGAGGCCTCGAGGAAGACCAAAGAGAGGATTTATGGACGTGGTGAGAGAGGAGATGAAGGCAGTTGGTGTGAGAGAGGAGGATACGGAGAATAGGGTTAGATGGAGAAAGTTGACTCGCTGTGGCCACACCTGACAGGAAAAGACAAAAGAAGAAGAAGAAGAAGAAGAAGAAGAAGAAGAAGAAGAAGAAGAAGGAGAAAAAGAAGAAGAAGAAGAAGAAGAAGAAGAAGAAGAAGAAGAAGAAGAAGAAGAAGAAGAAGTAAGAAAGAGAGGGTGGGGGGGAAGCAAACCTTCTTCACGGCTCTAAGCTCGTTCGTCGCCGCTACTTGGGGAACACTGGATGGCTTTCTCCCTCCACTTCGTTACATTTTATGGCCGCTAGATGGCGGCATCCGACTGTGCACAGCGCTTGAAGCCCCACCAGGTGATCTGGCAGCTGTGTATGAGAGGAATAAACGAGTGGGGCCGTGAGTGCAATAAATCCCCCTCCACTTCTTACATGGATGTTATCACCCTGTTACTGTATTTTAACGATACCGCTGTGTTTTCCACCTCAATGTTAAGCCGATTTTTAAACATTAAAAACCAAATTGCTCGATTCAGTGACACCGAGGCCGTGAGTGGAGGACTTATGGAGTCGACTCCTCCGCTTATTCATACGTGCATGTCTGGTGCTCCCGGAGCTTCACGCCGACGTCACGGGGATCCGTGTCCGAAGAAGGTGCACCTTGGCCGGTCTGCGGGGTCCTGTTGACCGGAAGCTGAGACTGGCCCTTCGAAATAACACGGAAAATAATTGAGAGCATATTTCTCAGTTGACAACGCCCCCCCTTGCTCTCATATTATTGGTATCTTTGCCCATTTACATCAAAATAAAATACTCATGACCCAAACAACAACTTTGAAAAATTCAACAACTTAAACTGCGATGCAGGCTTTGTCATAACATCTGCCGGCATCTCTTGTGTTGGACAATAGTGTAGGGCTACCTTTCCACATATTTTCTTTGTGACATCTTAACACACTCTTCTGACTGACATATTTTCTGGGTATTGATTTTGATCACTTTGGCCAAGTCCTTCATTTTAAATCTAGCTGTAAGCATGATTTTCACCTCTTTCATTACTTCCTCATCACTCGCAGCTATGATTAAATCATCTACCCATATTATGATGATGACTTTGTCATTTTGGTTTTCTTTGACATAGACACAATGATCTGCTTCATTCTGAATAAAGTCGTTGTCAATCAAGTAAGAATGGAGCATCAGATTCCAATGACGACCTGCCTGTTTAAGGCCGTATAGTAACTTTTCAAGTTTACGCACCAGCTTCTGTTTTGTATTTGTTACTTCATACCCTTCTGGTTGTTCTACACAGAGCTCACAATCTATGGGTGCATGAAGATAGGCTGTCTTTACATCCATTTGGTGTAGTAACAAATTTTCCTGAACTGATTTCTGCATAAACACCCTCACACTTGTCATATTTGCTGTTGGAGAAAATGTTTCCTCAAAATCCGTGCCATACTTTTGACTGTAGCCCTTAGCAAAATAATGAGCTTTATATTTGTTTGTGCCATCTTCATTTCTATTTAGCGCATACGCCCAGCCCCCCCCACCCCCCACCCCCACCCCCCCGCCACTGCACACTTGCCTTGGGGTAGCTGTGTTAGGGTAAAAGTGTTGTTCTCTCTCAATGACTCCATCTCTTCGTCCATAGATTTCATCCACTTGTCAGCATTGAGGGAACTCCTTGCCTCTTTTTATGTCTGTGGGACACCACACGCCAGTCTATAACAGTAGTCAATGTTAGTGAACACTTGGTCATCGTCAATAGCACTAATCACATAACCATTAAAGTAACTGGGCTTCTTTTTGGTTCTAGTTGATCGTCTCACATTGTCTGCACTGCTTGGCTGTGTCACACGGTCAGATACGGGGTTGCCCATTTCCAAGGTGTACAAAGGTGTACAAGACAGTGTTGAGCCCAGCGATGATATATGCACTAGAAACTGTTACAATGACCGAAAGATAGCAGGCAGAACTAGAGGTTGCAGATATGAGGATGTTGAGGTTCTCTTTGGGAGTGACCAGGATGGATAGGATCAGGAATGAGTCTATCAGAGGAACAGCACATGTTCGATGTTTTGGAGAGAAGGTCAGAGAAGCCAGACCGAGATGGTTCGGTCATGTACAGAGGAGGGATAGAGAATATATTGGTAGACGGATGCTGGAATTGGAGCTGCAAGGCAAGAGGTCTCGAGGAAGACCAAAGAGAGGATTTATGGACGTGGTGAGAGAGGAGATGAAGGCAGTTGGTGTGAGAGAGGAGGATACGGAGAATAGGGTTAGATGGAGAAAGTTGACTCGCTGTGGCCACACCTGACAGGAAAAGACAAAAGAAGAAGAAGAAGAAGAAGAAGAAGAAGAAGAAGAAGAAGAAGAAGAAGAAGAAGAAGAAGAAGAAGAAGAAGAAGAAGAAGAAGAAGAAGAAGAAGAAGGAGAAAAAGAAGAAGAAGAAGAAGAAGAAGAAGAAGAAGAAGAAGAAGAAGAAGAAGAAGAAGAAGAAGTAAGAAAGAGAGGGTGGGGGGGAAGCAAACCTTCTTCACGGCTCTAAGCTCGTTCGTCGCCGCTACTTGGGGAACACTGGATGGCTTTCTCCCTCCACTTCGTTACATTTTATGGCCGCTAGATGGCGGCATCCGACTGTGCACAGCGCTTGAAGCCCCACCAGGTGATCTGGCAGCTGTGTATGAGAGGAATAAACGAGTGGGGCCGTGAGTGCAATAAATCCCCCTCCACTTCTTACATGGATGTTATCACCCTGTTACTGTA
The DNA here is from genome assembly GCF_037954325.1 of Fistularia commersonii. NCBI lineage: Eukaryota > Metazoa > Chordata > Actinopteri > Syngnathiformes > Fistulariidae > Fistularia > Fistularia commersonii. The sequence continues at coordinate 110,162 of NW_028234031.1, forward strand.
TTTTAACGATACCGCTGTGTTTTCCACCTCAATGTTAAGCCGATTTTTAAACATTAAAAACCAAATTGCTCGATTCAGTGACACCGAGGCCGTGAGTGGAGGACTTATGGAGTCGACTCCTCCGCTTATTCATACGTGCATGTCTGGTGCTCCCGGAGCTTCACGCCGACGTCACGGGGATCCGTGTCCGAAGAAGGTTCACCTTGGCCGGTCTGCGGGGTCCTGTTGACCGGAAGCTGAGACTGGCCCTTCGAAATAACACGGAAAATAATTGAGAGCATATTTCTCAGTTGACAACGCCCCCACTTGCTCTCATATTATTGGTATCTTTGCCCATTTACATCAAAATAAAATACTCATGACCCAAACAACAACTTTGAAAAATTCAACAACTTAAACTGCGATGCAGGCTTTGTCATAACATCTGCCGGCATCTCTTGTGTTGGACAATAGTGTAGGGCTACCTTTCCACATATTTTCTTTGTGACATCTTAACACACTCTTCTGACTGACATATTTTCTGGGTATTGATTTTGATCACTTTGGCCAAGTCCTTCATTTTAAATCTAGCTGTAAGCATGATTTTCACCTCTTTCATTACTTCCTCATCACTCGCAGCTATGATTAAATCATCTACCCATATTATGATGATGACCTTGTCATTTTGGTTTTCTTTGACATAGACACAATGATCTGCTTCATTCTGAATAAAGTCGTTGTCAATCAAGTAAGAATGGAGCATCAGATTCCAATGACGACCTGCCAAATTTTCCTGAACTGATTTCTGCATGAACACCCTCACACTTGTCACATTTGCTGTTGGAGAAAATGTTTCCTCAAAATCCGTGCCATACTTTTGACTGTAGCCCTTAGCAAAATAATGAGCTTTATATTTGTTTGTGCCAACTTCATTTCTTTTTAGCGCATACACCCACCCCCCCACCCCCACTGCACACTTGCCTTGGGGTAGCTGTGTTAGGGTCAAAGTGTTGTTCTCTCTCAATGACTCCATCTCGTCGTCCATAGATTTCATCCACTTGTCAGCATTGAGGGAACTCCTTGCCTCTTTAAATGTCTGTGGGACACCACACGCCAGTCTATAACAGTAGTCAATGTTAGTGAACACTTGGTCATCGTCAATAGCACTAGTCACATAACCATTAAAGTAACTGGGCTTCTTTTTGGTTCTAGTTGATCGTCTCACATTGTCTGCACTGCTTGGCTGTGTCACACGGTCAGATACGGGGCTGCCCATTTCCAAGGTGTACAAAGGTGTACAAGACAGTGGTGAGACCAGCGATGATGTATGGACTAGAAACTGTAGAAGAAGAAGAAGAAGAAGAAGAAGAAGAAGAAGAAGAAGAAGAAGAAGAAGAAGTTAGAAAGAGAGGGTGGGGGGGAAGCAAACCTTCTCCACGGCTCTAAACTCGTTCGTCGCCGCTACTCGGGGAACACCGGATGGCTTTCTCCCTCCGCTTCGTTACATTTTATGGCCGCTAGATGAAGATCATCATCATCATCATCATCATCATCATCATCATCATCATCATCATCATCATCATCCTGATCTGAGCTCATCTCTGTCTGGGTTTGTTGCTCTGGAGATGGGTTTGTCACAAATTTTAGCAGTCTGTGTTTTTAGTACTCTTTCACTATTTGGATAATATACAAAATAAGCTGGACTATTTTTGGCATATCCAATGAAAACTCCCTTCTCACCTCTTGAGTCAAGTTTCTTTTTGTTGTGCTTGTATGCATAGCACACAGCACCAAACTTTTGCATTTGTGACACATTTGGTTTCTTTCCCGTCAACATAAAGTAAGCCGTCTGCTTTGTCCGATTATTAAAGCATCAGTTCCTGACCACCGCTGCTGTCTGCACTGCATGGGTCCACAATGTTTTGGGTAGGTTGCTTCCTAGTAACATGCACCATGCCATGTCGAATAAAGTCCTCCAGTTTCTCTTTGCTTTCCCGTTTTGGTGTGGTGAGTATGGCGCTGACGTTTCATGTCTAACACCCCGTTTAGTCATTAGTCCTTGGTACTCTTTTGACATAAACTCAGTACAATTGTCAGATCTCATACACTTAATCTTCCCATAAGGGGCAGTGTCTGCTAAGAATCTCTCTGTGGCACTCACTGTACCACTCTTTTGTTTGAGAAAGTACACAAAAATTGTGTTGGAATAATCATCAGTAAACGACAATGCAAATCTGTGTCCATCTATAGATATGGGATCTACTGGCCCTGCCAGATCTGTATGCACTAAATCAAACACCTTTGTTGCTCTTGCATCAGGCTCTCTGTTTCTGATCTGCACAAACTTCCCTTGAATACACACTTCACATGGTGATACAGGTTTTTCAGTTTTCCCTTTGATTACCATACCATCAATCACTTTTGTCAACTTTTGTACATCGCTCTAATTACAATGGCCGAAAATTTCATGCCATGTTTGTAAATCAAAACACCCTTTGCATTTGTCATTACTTTCATCTGCTGTAGATAGGTAGTAAAGTGTGTTCTGCACATGAATAGGAAATACAGTACCGTCACTCATTTTGACTATGTCTTTTCCTTCATTGAAGATTACCGTTGCTCCGTTTGCTGTGGCGGCCATCACAGAAAAAATGTCCTGTGGACAGGAAGGGATGAACATTGCGTTTCTCAGTGGTGCTGTGTGGTGACGTCCTCTGCTGTCTATGAGGATCACCTCTGCCTCTCCCCGCTGCTTCGCCACGCCTTGACACTTGGTCGCGTCTGCCAGCTCAACATGGTGTGTGTCAGCTCTGAACGTCACTGAAAAACACGGAAGTCAGCAAATTTGAGCTTTTCTTCACTTTGAGTCACATGAACTGCAAATGGTTTGAACGATTCTGGAAGTCCCTTTAGCACCATAGCTATGAGAAGATCATCACTCATGACTTCCTCTGCATTTCTTAGCACCGTGATTATAGTCTCTGCCCTAATCACAAAGTCTGTTACGCTTTCATTGCTTCCTTTCTGCAGTTTTGTCAGGTCAGTATACAGGTTTATAATGCCAGGCTTCCCTTTACCTGCGTAATACTCTCGTAGCATCTTCAGTGCCTTTCTCCCATCATCTGCAGCTTCGCGCATGACCAGGCCTAGACTTTTGTCATCTAAAAACTGGATTCGTTCGGCATGGGCCATTTCATTCTGCTCCTTGTCCTTCGCCTCCTCGTCATCGTCATCAAATTCTGGAGTTTCACTCAGAATTGTGTCTTTGAGCCCCTGTAGCCGCATGCAGGTCAAGCATTTAGTCTCCCAGAGTTCATACTGCTTCTCATCTTCCACACCGAGACAGTCTCTGGTGGCGATTGGTAAATGTAACGGCAGGAGACCAAACTGATTGTTATGTTTGTACGGTAATGCCAATATCAATGTCTCATAACCCGACTATACAACCTCATCCAATTAACCAAAGTGAGACCTTGTCTATAATATGGGTATATTCCCAAGGATTGAGTCAGAGATTTGGAATTTTTCAGAATATAACAAATACCTCAGTCCTTCCTTTTCTGCCTTACGATCCATCCAAATGGCGATTACCAGCTAATTATTCTATGGTAACCAATAAAACTGTCATTGAGGGATTCACTCTAATGACAATACAAAAGACACCACCATTTTGTATGAAACGACAGTGTGGTAAGAAAGAGCATTATCTAGGCCAACTACAGTGTGACACTGTGCTAGATATGGAAACGGATAGACCGGTTAGGAAAACCTATGACTACTATAATAATAGTATATGTGAGGTTGGAAAGTGGGGAATGGGCGTGTGTGCCATGAATCTGACAGCCCTCAAGCCATTATTGGGCATTGAAACAAACCTCACCAAATCTGGTATACCACCATGGAGGATTTTTGCATTCCCACACAAATACGGTTATCCATACATGCCCAAAAACACATGTATGGATTTGTGGCAAACGAGCATTTCTGTATCTGCCTGAACATTGGTGTGGCACATGCTATTTGGCCCGATTAGGAAGTGCTATGACTTTTATACCAGAGCATAACATGACTCATAGCGTACAACTCATTAGGCCTATGGGACATGAACGTAGTCGAAGAGCCTTGATAAGTGACTCTAGAGGAATACTTATGACAATGTTCCCTAACTATGGTGTAGCCTACTCGGGACATCGAATGAATGAGGTCTGGGCGACATTACAGAACCTAACGTCAAGGGTTCTAGAATTGAATGGACTGATACAAAACAATCCAGAGACTATGGCTATGAAAGAAATGCTTTTACAAAATCGTGTGGCTTTAGATATTGTCTTAGCCAAGGAAGGTGGTGTATGTGCGATAATAGGACAACAATGTTGCACATATATCCCAGACACGCGAGACAATTTCACAGTAATTCATGACAAATTGACGACATTAAAGAACCAACTAGAGGGTAAAGAGGACAGTGATACTTTAATGTCGTTTTTACAGTTTGACCCTCTTGGATGGATCATCAACGGAACTTGGTGGCAAATACTTTTAAAGTGCCTTACACCTGTGATTGTGATTCTTATTTTGTTTTGTTTATTTACTATGTGCGTTATTCCTTGTTTGAGAAGCATGATTGCTAAAATGGCTTCCGCAGCCTTTGTCCAGATGGCAATAGTAGCAGTGCAGACCCAACCAAGGACTCACTACACTGGACAGATACATGAGCAACTGCCTATAAGTGATTCAGAAAAAGAAAATGATAACAATTTGACTGTGGAGGACGACGACCATGATGTTGTATGAAGTGTTATCTGTAAACTATGTACCAACATGGCATGATGATGCTGAAGAGTTTAACATTGTTCGGAGTCTCATAAACAGGAGAGAATTGTTAGAGTTTACTCTCTATTTCTATAACTATGTTATTTCGACTACTCACATGAAGTTAGCCAGACATGCTAGAGCACAAAAGACCTTTGTCCTCTAACAAGAGTTGGGCCCTCCAAGATATTCCAATGGTCGTAAACATCTTTAGATAAGAACCTACCCCCCCGTAAACGTAAATCTAAACGAGGATAAACACTTCTGGAGAGAAACCTGACCACCCCTGTATATCATCCTGGACAACTTCACATATGCATGAACTATACTATACAATGAATGTTGTTATGTAAATAAACACTTTCACACAATAACAAGCCGAGCAAGGAGGAACTCGGGGGGATTCTCTGGATCTTGGCTCCAAAGAGCGCGCTGAGTCTCCCCCTCTGCAGAGCACAAAAGAATAGTCGCTTGTCTGTGTTATTTCTTATGATAACCTCAGTCTCCTCTTTACAGGTTTTACCTTAGACCAGCATGAATTAGAATTACTCTCTAATAGCCGCGAGTGGAGCATCTACCTGCATGTCCAGAAGCTTCCTGTTCAGCAGGGCAGGTCGAATGGTGTTAAAAGCACTGGAGAAGTCAAAGAACATGACTCTCACAGTGCTTCCTGCCTCCTCCAGGTGTGTGTAGATTCTGTGCAGCAGGAAGATGATGGCGTCTTCCACTCCTATCCGTGGGTGGTATGCGAACCGCAGGGGGTCCAGCGAAGGTCCGACGACTGTGCCAAGGTGCCTCAGGACGAGCCTCTCCAGCGACTTCATGACGTGTGATGTCAGCGCCACCGGTCTGTAGTCGCTGTGTCTGCTGGGATGCTTCACCTCGGGCGCTGGAACCAGGCATGAGGTTTTCCACCGGTCGGGGACAACCATCTGGGTCAGGCTCAGGTTGAAGAGATGTGAGAAGATCCCACACAGCTGAGAGGCACATCCTTTCAGCACTCTGGGGCTGAGGCCGTCAGGGCCAGCAGCTTTCCTGGGACGAAGGCGGCTGAACCCTCTTCCCACCTCCTCAGCGGTGAAGGCAACAGGAGGGGGTGGAGAGAGTCCCAGTGGGGGGCAGGACGGCTGAGGTGTAAACGAGACATCGTCCAGGGAAGCAGAAGAGGTGCGTGGGGGAGGGGGAAAGCTCCTTAAAGTGAGGGGTGAAGGCACGGGGGAAGGAAAGTCCTGAGAGGAGCTGGGGGGAGGGTGGGCGGAGGCACCTTCATCAAATCTGTTAAAAAACAGGTTTAGTTTGTTTGCCTCCTGCAAGTCTCCTTCCATCATCTGGCTTGCTTGTTTTCCATGGCCAGTGATGAGTTTGCAGTATCGTCGCTCTTCTCAGCGGCTCCAAACTGTCTTCAGCCATCTTTGGGGGTTTCCTGGGCCCATAACCTGTTATCAGAGGTTATCTGTGCAGTAGATCTGCGTGCTACCCCTCAATACCGACTGGGTCTTTTACGGAGGAATAATATGTGTGACACGCCTCTTGTTTTACAGAACTGGAAGAAGTTGAGTTTATTTTCAAGCAAATAAAAACACTACGGACAGACCGGAAGCTGGGACTGGCCATTCAAAATAAAAGGGAAATAACTGAGAGCATATTTCTCAGATAACAACTGCACTTTCTGTCCAGAATTGAGATTCCCCGGAGTGATAGTCGGGGTAACTGTGGTTGTACGGTTCGGTGCGTCATTATATTTTTGGTCAGGAATACAAATTGTCGAGGCAGTGCGTTTCGTAACTTTATCAACTCTAATATGGGAGGCTTAAATCTGTGTGTAGTGCAGAACTGTTCAAAGTCTAGAGGACTGCCATTGTCATCCATCAAGTCAATTCTTGACCATATACCTTTCTCAAAGCATTCCTTGTAAAACAGAGGTTTGTTGCCACGCAGTACATATCTATTGTTCCAAATTATTGTACTGTGTGGTGAGAAATTGTGTACATATATCATTTTCCATTATAATAGTATTTGTTTATGGAACTCTGAAAATTGGACAGGAATCTTGTTGATATCCAAGTCAGAGATAAGTAGAAGACTTAGGCCACCGACTATGTTGAATAAGTAGTTTGGAGTACAATACCAGAAAGAATGATGATGTTTGATCCAGGATTTCAACCAGTTCACCTTCAATGTCCCATTCAGGCAGTCCAACTCTATCACTTTCAGCCCTCCTTCACTTGTTTCTTTCACCATATGTGATTTTTTTAGATGGTGTGGTCTGTTCCTCCAGATAAAGTTGAAATTTATTTGGTTAATAGATTTGATGAGTTGATTTGGAGCAGCATTGGAATACACTGGGTATATACATCTGGATAAACATTCCATTTTACTCAAATATATCCGGCCTAATATTGATAAATCTCTTTGGAGCCATATATTCAATTTTGCTTTACTTTGATTCAGTTTAGATTCAATGTTCCTGGACTGATTTAACTTTTGGTCCTTAGATAGGAAAATGCTCAAGTATTTTATTTCTGATTTGATAGGAACACTGCTGATTTCCTTTAGTGGTGAGTCATGCAGCTCAAGAAGTTTGCATTTCTTTAAGTTTAATGACAATCCTGAAGCCTTGGAGAATGTTTTAATTTTTTCAACGCTTATTGGGACTTGATGTTCATTTTTCAAAACTAAGGTTGTGTCATCTGCCAGCAGGCTAATAACAATTTCTGTCCCCGACATTATTTCTGTCACACACACACACACACACACACACACACACACACACACACACACACACACACACACACACACTCACACACACCTTAATTCCACTCTTTTATATACGCATGCCTGGAGTTCCGGGAGCTCGTTCTCAACGTTCTGGGAATAATCATAGTTGTGCTGATAGCATTAGCCGAAACGCCCCCCCCACACACACCACCACCACCACCACCACCACCACCCCACACACACATTAGCTCCTCCATTCATTCACATGTACACGCCGGCTGCTCCGGGGGCTCCACGCCGACGTTTCGGTGATCGATGTCCGGAGAAGGTGCACCATTGCCGGTCTGCGGTGTCCTGTAGACCCCCCCCCTCCATACACACATGCAATACGCCTTGAAACGCATCGCTCGCACCGACGCGGGGAATCCTTTTCCCTACTTCCACAACAACGGCAAGAAACGCGTTGCGTCGGCCGCCGTGAGGAAGGGGGGGGGCATTAAGGGGGGGGAGAGAGAGACATGGAGATTTTCTCAGCCTCTCATTCTTTTTTTTTTTTTTTTAATTGAACATAAATAGTACACACAACTATACAAATGTACAAATAAACATGGCAAGGTAGAACTGAATGTCAATGAAACAACCAGGCATGAGGAACCAAAGGACATAAGGACATTCATTCTGTATGTAATCAGAAGTTAATAGTGTTAACGGTTTGTGAGAAATTTACAATGCTAGACAAAAAAAGAAATTAAAATGAAATAATTAAATCAATAGATAGACTAATAAAAAATTAAAACGAAAAAATGATTGCAAGGGGAGTACAACATGTAATTAAGTTGGCGACTCACAAGGAATCTCAGATATCAAACTGTATATTTTTTGTTGTTTATATATAAACATATACAAAACAAACATATATTGTTTGTTGTTGTTTATTTTTGGGACATAAGCGAATCACGGTCCGGGCTTCTGCCCTCCTCCGCTCCTCACCTCATCCGCTCCAGGCCCTGGTACTCCCTGTCCGCGGGACCCCCCCCCCCCACCACCCCCACCACCACCAAAACAAACTCTCACACACAGATAAACACACGCACACACACATACACACACACACACACACACACACACAGACACACGCACACAAACACGCACAAACACACACACACACACACACACACACACCTGAACTCATCATAGCTGTGCTAATAGCATTGGCCAAAACGTATCCACAACAAAACAAACATTAGCTCATCCACTCATTCACATATGTGTGTGCCTAGAGGTATGGGAGCTCCAGTCATACGTCCGGGTGATCTATGTCCGGAGAAGGCTCACATTGGCCGGTCTAAGGGGTTCTTCTGCCCCCACAGCTTCCCCGCCTCTGAGAGGAGAAAAATTACCTCCGCTCCTCCGCTCCTCCGCTTTTCAGCTCCACCGCTCCTCCTCTATGGGCCCTGGTACTCCCCCCCCCCACCTAAACAAACTCTCACACATACACACACAAACACACTCACACACACACAAAAACACACACACACACACACACACACACACATACACACACACCTTAACTCATCATAGCTGTGCTAATAGCATTAGCCGAAACGCATCCACAACCAAACAAACATTAGCTCATCCACTCATTCACATGTGTGTGCCCAATGGTCCGAGAGCTCCAATCATACGTCCGGGGGATCTTTGTCCGGAGTATGCTCACATTAGCCAGTCTAAGGGGTTCTTCTGCCCCCAAACTTCCCCGCCTCTGAGAGGAGAAACATTACCTCCGCTCCTCCGCTTCTCAGCTCCATCGCTCCTCCGCTTTGGGCCCTGGAATTCCCGAACCGCTGGACATAAGCGAATCACGGGCCGGGCTTCTGCCCTCCTCCGCTCCTCAGCTCATCGTTCGAGGCCCCGGTACTCCCTGTCCGCGACCCCCCCCCACCTAAACAAATTCACACTCACACACACGCACACACACACACACACAGACACACACACACACACACACAAACACACCTTAACTCATCATAGCTGTGCTAATAGCATTAGCCGAAACGCATCCACAACCAAACTGTTGCGTTTAAGTTCGCAGCTTCTTCGTTTTCCATGTTTCGGAAGGAATTCACAAGTTTGCCTTGTTTGAATCGTCTTTTATTTTCTTCTTCACAGCTCCGGGAATCAACATCGGTTAGCCATGGGACATGTACAGTACAGAGTGAGGGAAAAATTCCCGCCAGCACCGCTATACCAAAAAAAAAAACACTGACGTAGAAGTTAACGTCAAGTTAGCTGAACAGTCGCAAAAAACTAAAACAAGTCCCAAACCTTGTCATAAAGTGCCATGCATTTCCTGAGAGTAGATACAAATACAACATATGTATACTAGAATGTAAACTCAAATAAAACTAATGAGATCACCTATCTCAACACCCCCTCTTGATCTCAACATCCAAAAAAAATCTTTGGACATTTGAATTTCCAAATAACCACTTTTTGAATTGTTCTATTTTTACCTTTGTCATGAGTTTTGTCGAGATGTCTGCCAACATGTCCTCTGATGGACAATAGATAAGATTTATTTAACCCTCACTGAGTGCTTCACGAATGAAATGATATTTTACATCAATGTGTTTTGACCTTTGTCTGTTTACAGGATTCTTACTCAGTGCGATGGCCCCCTGATTGTCTCCGTAGATTGTTGTGCAACTGTACATTTTGTTGTCCATACCCGTCTCTTCACCTCTTTTACGCACTCTCCGTTGCTCTGGACTGTTGACCCTAAGTACCTGAAATCCTCCAGCTTCTTGATCTCCACTCCCTGTAGCCTCACCGCTCCACCCGAGTTCCTCTTGTTCTCACACATATATTCTGTCTTGCTGCGACTAACTTTCATTCCTCTCCTTTCCAGAGCATACCTCCACCTCTCTAGATTTTCCTCTACTTGTTGTCTGCTCTCACTACAGATCACAATGTCATCCGCAAACATCATGGTCCATGGGGATTCCTGTCTAACCTCATCTGTCAGCCTATCCATCACCATTGCGAACAAGAAGGGGCTCAGAGCTGATCCCTGATGGAGTCCCACCTCCACCTTGAACTTCTCGGTTACCCCTACAGCACACCGTACCAGTGTCTCACAGCTGGCATACATGTCCTGCACCAGTCTAACATACTTCTCTGCCACTCCAGACTTCCTCATACAATACCAGAGCTCCTCTCTTGGCAACCTGTCATATGCTTTTTCTAGGTCTACGAAAACGCAATGCAGCTCCCTCTGGCCTTCTCTGTACTTTTCTATTGGCATTCTCAACGCAAATACTGCATCTGTAGTACTCTTCCTAGGCATGAAGCCATACTGCTGTTCACAAATGCTGACTTCTGCTCTCAGTCTAGTTTCCACTACTCTTTCCCATAACTTCATTGTATGGCTCATCAACTTTATCCCTCTGTAGTTGCCACAATTCTGCACATCCCCTTGATTCTTAAAAATAGGCACCATCACACTTTGTCTCCATTCTTCAGGCATCTCCTCACTCTCTAAGATCCTGTTGAATAATCTAGTCAGAAAATCTACCGCTGCCTCTCCTAGACACTTCCACACCTCCACAGGTATATCATCAGGACCAACTGCTTTTCCACTCTTCATCCTCTTCAATGCCTTCCTCACTTCACTTTTACTCATTTTTGCTACTTTGTGGTCTACAATAATCACCTCTTCTACCCTTGCCTCTCTTTCATTTTCCACATTCATCAGCTCTTCAAAGTACTCTTTCCATCTTCCTGTCTCTCTTCTAGCATCCGTCAATACATTTCTCTCTCTGTCCTTTATCACCCGGACCTGCTGTACATCCTTTCCATCTTTATCTCTTTGTTTCGCCAACCTGTATAGATCATTTTCAGCCTCCTTACTATCCAACCGAGCATACAAGTCATCATAAGCCCTTTGTTTTGCCTTTGCTACCTCTATCTTTACCTTTCGCCGCATCTCCCTGAACTCCTGTCTGTTCTCTTCAGTCCTCTCAGTATCCCACTTCTTCTTCGCGAACCATTTTCTCTGTATACACTCCTGCACTTCCTCATTCCACCACCAAGTCTCCTTATCTACTTTCCTACCAGATGACACACCAAGTACTCTTCTACCTGTCTCCCTGATAACACTAGCTGTTGTTGTCCAATCATCTGGAAGCTCTCCCTGACAACCCAGACCCTTTCTCAACTCCTCCCTGAAAACCATGCAACACTCTGCTGCAATAATTAAATCATCTACCCAAAGCAAACCTTCTCCACGGCTCTAAACTCGTTCGTCGCCGCTACTTGTGGAACACCGGATGGCTTTCTCCCTCCGCTTCGTTACATTTTATGTCCGCTAGATGGCGGCATCCGACTGTGCACAGCGCTTGAAGCCCCACCAGGTGATCTGGCAGCTGTGTATGAGAGGAATAAACGAGTGGGGCCGTGAGTGCAATAAATCCCCCTCCACGTCTTACATGGATGTTATCACCCTGTTACTGTATTTTAACGATACCGCTGTTTTTTCGACCTCAATGTTAAGCCGATTTTTAAACATTAAAAAAACAGATTGCTCGATTCAGTGACACCGAGGCCGTGAGTGGAGGACTTATGGAGTCGACTCCTCCGCTTATTCATATGTGCATGTCTGGTGCTCCCGGAGCTTCACGCCGACGTCACGGGGATCCGTGTCCGAAGAAGGTGCACCTTGGCCGGTCTGCGGGGTCCTGTTGACCGGAAGCTGAGACTGGCCCTTCGAAATAACACGGAAAATAATTGAGAGCATATTTCTCAGTTGACAACGCCCCCACTTGCTCTCATATTATTGGTATCTTTGCCCATTTACATCAAAATAAAATACTCATGACCCAAACAACAACTTTGAAAAATTCAACAACTTAAACTGCGATGCAGGCTTTGTCATAACATCTGCCGGCATCTCTTGTGTTGGAAAATACTGTAGGGCTACCTTTCCACATATTTTCTTTGTGACATCTTAACACACTCTTCTGACTGACATATTTTCTGGGTATTGATTTTGATCACTTTGGCCAAGTCCTTCATTTTAAATCTAGCTGTAAGCATGATTTTCACCTCTTTCATTACTTCCTCATCACTCGCAGCTATGATTAAATCATCTGCCCATATTATGATGATGACCTTGTCATTTTGGTTTTCTTTGACATAGACACAATGATCTGCTTCATTCTGAATAAAGTCATTGTCAATCAAGTAAGAATGGAGCATCAGATTCCAATGACGACCTGCCTGTTTAAGGCCGTATAGTGACTTTTCAAGTTTACGCACCAGCTTCTGTTTTTTTACTTGTTACTTCATACCCTTCTGGTTGTTCTACACAGAGCTCACAATCTATGGGTGCATGAAGATAGGCTGTCTTTACATCCATTTGGTGTAGTAACAATTTTTCCTGAACTGATTTCTGCATAAACACCCTCACACTTGTCATATTTGCTGTTGGAGAAAATGTTTCCTCAAAATCCGTGCCATACTTTTGACTGTAGCCCTTAGCAAAATAACGAGCTTTATATTTGTTTGTGCCATCTTCATTTCTATTTAGCGCATACGCCCAGCCCCCCCCAACCCCCACCCCCACCCCCCCGCCACTGCACACTTGCCTTGGGGTAGCTGTGTTAGGGTAAAAGTGTTGTTCTCTCTCAATGACTCCATCTCTTCGTCCATAGATTTCATCCACTTGTCAGCATTGAGGGAACTCCTTGCCTCTTTTTATGTCTGTGGGACACCACACGCCAGTCTATAACAGTAGTCAATGTTAGTGAACACTTGGTCATCGTCAATAGCACTTGTCACATAACCATTAAAGTAACTGGGCTTCTTTTTGGTTCTAGTTGATCGTCTCACATTGTCTGCACTGCTTGGCTGTGTCACACGGTCAGATACGGGGTTGCCCATTTCCAAGGTGTACAAAGGTGTACAAGACAGTGTTGAGCCCAGCGATGATATATGCACTAGAAACTGTTACAATGACTGAAAGACAGCAGGCAGAACTAGAGGTTGCAGATATGAGGATGTTGAGGTTCTCTTTGGGAGTGACCAGGATGGATAGGATCAGGAATGAGTCTATCAGAGGAACAGCACATGTTCGATGTTTTGGAGAGAAGGTCAGAGAAGCCAGACCGAGATGGTTCGGTCATGTACAGAGGAGGGATAGAGAATATATTGGTAGACGGATGCTGGAATTGGAGCTGCAAGGCAAGAGGCCTCGAGGAAGACCAAAGAGAGGATTTATGGACGTGGTGAGAGAGGAGATGAAGGCAGTTGGTGTGAGAGAGGAGGATACGGAGAATAGGGTTAGATGGAGAAAGTTGACTCGCTGTGGCCACACCTGACAGGAAAAGACAAAAGAAGAAGAAGAAGAAGAAGAAGAAGAAGAAGAAGAAGAAGAAGAAGAAGAAGAAGAAGAAGAAGAAGAAGAAGAAGAAGGAGAAAAAGAAGAAGAAGAAGAAGAAGAAGAAGAAGAAGAAGAAGAAGAAGAAGAAGAAGAAGAAGAAGAAGAAGAAGAAGGAGAAAAAGAAGAAGAAGAAGAAGAAGAAGAAGAAGAAGAAGAAGAAGAAGAAGAAGAAGAAGAAGAAGAAGAAGTAAGAAAGAGAGGGTGGGGGGGAAGCAAACCTTCTTCACGGCTCTAAGCTCGTTCGTCGCCGCTACTTGGGGAACACTGGATGGCTTTCTCCCTCCACTTCGTTACATTTTATGGCCGCTAGATGGCGGCATCCGACTGTGCACAGCGCTTGAAGCCCCACCAGGTGATCTGGCAGCTGTGTATGAGAGGAATAAACGAGTGGGGCCGTGAGTGCAATAAATCCCCCTCCACTTCTTACATGGATGTTATCACCCTGTTACTGTATTTTAACGATACCGCTGTGTTTTCCACCTCAATGTTAAGCCGATTTTTAAACATTAAAAACCAAATTGCTCGATTCAGTGACACCGAGGCCGTGAGTGGAGGACTTATGGAGTCGACTCCTCCGCTTATTCATACGTGCATGTCTGGTGCTCCCGGAGCTTCACGCCGACGTCACGGGGATCCGTGTCCGAAGAAGGTTCACCTTGGCCGGTCTGCGGGGTCCTGTTGACCGGAAGCTGAGACTGGCCCTTCGAAATAACACGGAAAATAATTGAGAGCATATTTCTCAGTTGACAACGCCCCCACTTGCTCTCATATTATTGGTATCTTTGCCCATTTACATCAAAATAAAATACTCATGACCCAAACAACAACTTTGAAAAATTCAACAACTTAAACTGCGATGCAGGCTTTGTCATAACATCTGCCGGCATCTCTTGTGTTGGACAATAGTGTAGGGCTACCTTTCCACATATTTTCTTTGTGACATCTTAACACACTCTTCTGACTGACATATTTTCTGGGTATTGATTTTGATCACTTTGGCCAAGTCCTTCATTTTAAATCTAGCTGTAAGCATGATTTTCACCTCTTTCATTACTTCCTCATCACTCGCAGCTATGATTAAATCATCTACCCATATTATGATGATGACCTTGTCATTTTGGTTTTCTTTGACATAGACACAATGATCTGCTTCATTCTGAATAAAGTCGTTGTCAATCAAGTAAGAATGGAGCATCAGATTCCAATGACGACCTGCCAAATTTTCCTGAACTGATTTCTGCATGAACACCCTCACACTTGTCACATTTGCTGTTGGAGAAAATGTTTCCTCAAAATCCGTGCCATACTTTTGACTGTAGCCCTTAGCAAAATAATGAGCTTTATATTTGTTTGTGCCAACTTCATTTCTTTTTAGCGCATACACCCACCCCCCCACCCCCACTGCACACTTGCCTTGGGGTAGCTGTGTTAGGGTCAAAGTGTTGTTCTCTCTCAATGACTCCATCTCGTCGTCCATAGATTTCATCCACTTGTCAGCATTGAGGGAACTCCTTGCCTCTTTAAATGTCTGTGGGACACCACACGCCAGTCTATAACAGTAGTCAATGTTAGTGAACACTTGGTCATCGTCAATAGCACTAGTCACATAACCATTAAAGTAACTGGGCTTCTTTTTGGTTCTAGTTGATCGTCTCACATTGTCTGCACTGCTTGGCTGTGTCACACGGTCAGATACGGGGCTGCCCATTTCCAAGGTGTACAAAGGTGTACAAGACAGTGGTGAGACCAGCGATGATGTATGGACTAGAAACTGTAGAAGAAGAAGAAGAAGAAGAAGAAGAAGAAGAAGAAGAAGAAGAAGAAGAAGAAGTTAGAAAGAGAGGGTGGGGGGGAAGCAAACCTTCTCCACGGCTCTAAACTCGTTCGTCGCCGCTACTCGGGGAACACCGGATGGCTTTCTCCCTCCGCTTCGTTACATTTTATGGCCGCTAGATGAAGATCATCATCATCATCATCATCATCATCATCATCATCATCATCATCATCATCATCATCCTGATCTGAGCTCATCTCTGTCTGGGTTTGTTGCTCTGGAGATGGGTTTGTCACAAATTTTAGCAGTCTGTGTTTTTAGTACTCTTTCACTATTTGGATAATATACAAAATAAGCTGGACTATTTTTGGCATATCCAATGAAAACTCCCTTCTCACCTCTTGAGTCAAGTTTCTTTTTGTTGTGCTTGTATGCATAGCACACAGCACCAAACTTTTGCATTTGTGACACATTTGGTTTCTTTCCCGTCAACATAAAGTAAGCCGTCTGCTTTGTCCGATTATTAAAGCATCAGTTCCTGACCACCGCTGCTGTCTGCACTGCATGGGTCCACAATGTTTTGGGTAGGTTGCTTCCTAGTAACATGCACCATGCCATGTCGAATAAAGTCCTCCAGTTTCTCTTTGCTTTCCCGTTTTGGTGTGGTGAGTATGGCGCTGACGTTTCATGTCTAACACCCCGTTTAGTCATTAGTCCTTGGTACTCTTTTGACATAAACTCAGTACAATTGTCAGATCTCATACACTTAATCTTCCCATAAGGGGCAGTGTCTGCTAAGAATCTCTCTGTGGCACTCACTGTACCACTCTTTTGTTTGAGAAAGTACACAAAAATTGTGTTGGAATAATCATCAGTAAACGACAATGCAAATCTGTGTCCATCTATAGATATGGGATCTACTGGCCCTGCCAGATCTGTATGCACTAAATCAAACACCTTTGTTGCTCTTGCATCAGGCTCTCTGTTTCTGATCTGCACAAACTTCCCTTGAATACACACTTCACATGGTGATACAGGTTTTTCAGTTTTCCCTTTGATTACCATACCATCAATCACTTTTGTCAACTTTTGTACATCGCTCTAATTACAATGGCCGAAAATTTCATGCCATGTTTGTAAATCAAAACACCCTTTGCATTTGTCATTACTTTCATCTGCTGTAGATAGGTAGTAAAGTGTGTTCTGCACATGAATAGGAAATACAGTACCGTCACTCATTTTGACTATGTCTTTTCCTTCATTGAAGATTACCGTTGCTCCGTTTGCTGTGGCGGCCATCACAGAAAAAATGTCCTGTGGACAGGAAGGGATGAACATTGCGTTTCTCAGTGGTGCTGTGTGGTGACGTCCTCTGCTGTCTATGAGGATCACCTCTGCCTCTCCCCGCTGCTTCGCCACGCCTTGACACTTGGTCGCGTCTGCCAGCTCAACATGGTGTGTGTCAGCTCTGAACGTCACTGAAAAACACGGAAGTCAGCAAATTTGAGCTTTTCTTCACTTTGAGTCACATGAACTGCAAATGGTTTGAACGATTCTGGAAGTCCCTTTAGCACCATAGCTATGAGAAGATCATCACTCATGACTTCCTCTGCATTTCTTAGCACCGTGATTATAGTCTCTGCCCTAATCACAAAGTCTGTTACGCTTTCATTGCTTCCTTTCTGCAGTTTTGTCAGGTCAGTATACAGGTTTATAATGCCAGGCTTCCCTTTACCTGCGTAATACTCTCGTAGCATCTTCAGTGCCTTTCTCCCATCATCTGCAGCTTCGCGCATGACCAGGCCTAGACTTTTGTCATCTAAAAACTGGATTCGTTCGGCATGGGCCATTTCATTCTGCTCCTTGTCCTTCGCCTCCTCGTCATCGTCATCAAATTCTGGAGTTTCACTCAGAATTGTGTCTTTGAGCCCCTGTAGCCGCATGCAGGTCAAGCATTTAGTCTCCCAGAGTTCATACTGCTTCTCATCTTCCACACCGAGACAGTCTCTGGTGGCGATTGGTAAATGTAACGGCAGGAGACCAAACTGATTGTTATGTTTGTACGGTAATGCCAATATCAATGTCTCATAACCCGACTATACAACCTCATCCAATTAACCAAAGTGAGACCTTGTCTATAATATGGGTATATTCCCAAGGATTGAGTCAGAGATTTGGAATTTTTCAGAATATAACAAATACCTCAGTCCTTCCTTTTCTGCCTTACGATCCATCCAAATGGCGATTACCAGCTAATTATTCTATGGTAACCAATAAAACTGTCATTGAGGGATTCACTCTAATGACAATACAAAAGACACCACCATTTTGTATGAAACGACAGTGTGGTAAGAAAGAGCATTATCTAGGCCAACTACAGTGTGACACTGTGCTAGATATGGAAACGGATAGACCGGTTAGGAAAACCTATGACTACTATAATAATAGTATATGTGAGGTTGGAAAGTGGGGAATGGGCGTGTGTGCCATGAATCTGACAGCCCTCAAGCCATTATTGGGCATTGAAACAAACCTCACCAAATCTGGTATACCACCATGGAGGATTTTTGCATTCCCACACAAATACGGTTATCCATACATGCCCAAAAACACATGTATGGATTTGTGGCAAACGAGCATTTCTGTATCTGCCTGAACATTGGTGTGGCACATGCTATTTGGCCCGATTAGGAAGTGCTATGACTTTTATACCAGAGCATAACATGACTCATAGCGTACAACTCATTAGGCCTATGGGACATGAACGTAGTCGAAGAGCCTTGATAAGTGACTCTAGAGGAATATTTATGACAATGTTCCCTAACTATGGTGTAGCCTACTCGGGACATCGAATGAATGAGGTCTGGGCGACATTACAGAACCTAACGTCAAGGGTTCTAGAATTGAATGGACTGATACAAAACAATCCAGAGACTATGGCTATGAAAGAAATGCTTTTACAAAATCGTGTGGCTTTAGATATTGTCTTAGCCAAGGAAGGTGGTGTATGTGCGATAATAGGACAACAATGTTGCACATATATCCCAGACACGCGAGACAATTTCACAGTAATTCATGACAAATTGACGACATTAAAGAACCAACTAGAGGGTAAAGAGGACAGTGATACTTTAATGTCGTTTTTACAGTTTGACCCTCTTGGATGGATCATCAACGGAACTTGGTGGCAAATACTTTTAAAGTGCCTTACACCTGTGATTGTGATTCTTATTTTGTTTTGTTTATTTACTATGTGCGTTATTCCTTGTTTGAGAAGCATGATTGCTAAAATGGCTTCCGCAGCCTTTGTCCAGATGGCAATAGTAGCAGTGCAGACCCAACCAAGGACTCACTACACTGGACAGATACATGAGCAACTGCCTATAAGTGATTCAGAAAAAGAAAATGATAACAATTTGACTGTGGAGGACGACGACCATGATGTTGTATGAAGTGTTATCTGTAAACTATGTACCAACATGGCATGATGATGCTGAAGAGTTTAACATTGTTCGGAGTCTCATAAACAGGAGAGAATTGTTAGAGTTTACTCTCTATTTCTATAACTATGTTATTTCGACTACTCACATGAAGTTAGCCAGACATGCTAGAGCACAAAAGACCTTTGTCCTCTAACAAGAGTTGGGCCCTCCAAGATATTCCAATGGTCGTAAACATCTTTAGATAAGAACCTACCCCCCCGTAAACGTAAATCTAAACGAGGATAAACACTTCTGGAGAGAAACCTGACCACCCCTGTATATCATCCTGGACAACTTCACATATGCATGAACTATACTATACAATGAATGTTGTTATGTAAATAAACACTTTCACACAATAACAAGCCGAGCAAGGAGGAACTCGGGGGGATTCTCTGGATCTTGGCTCCAAAGAGCGCGCTGAGTCTCCCCCTCTGCAGAGCACAAAAGAATAGTCGCTTGTCTGTGTTATTTCTTATGATAACCTCAGTCTCCTCTTTACAGGTTTTACCTTAGACCAGCATGAATTAGAATTACTCTCTAATAGCCGCAAGTGGAGCATCTACCTGCATGTCCAGAAGCTTCCTGTTCAGCAGGGCAGGTCGAATGGTGTTAAAAGCACTGGAGAAGTCAAAGAACATGACTCTCACAGTGCTTCCTGCCTCCTCCAGGTGTGTGTAGATTCTGTGCAGCAGGAAGATGATGGCGTCTTCCACTCCTATCCGTGGGTGGTATGCGAACCGCAGGGGGTCCAGCGAAGGTCCGACGACTGTGCCAAGGTGCCTCAGGACGAGCCTCTCCAGCGACTTCATGACGTGTGATGTCAGGGCCACCGGTCTGTAGTCGCTGTGTCTGCTGGGATGCTTCACCTCGGGCGCTGGAACCAGGCATGAGGTTTTCCACCGGTCGGGGACAACCATCTGGGTCAGGCTCAGGTTGAAGAGATGTGAGAAGATCCCACACAGCTGAGAGGCACATCCTTTCAGCACTCTGGGGCTGAGGCCGTCAGGGCCAGCAGCTTTCCTGGGACGAAGGCGGCTGAACCCTCTTCCCACCTCCTCAGCGGTGAAGGCAACAGGAGGGGGTGGAGAGAGTCCCAGTGGGGGGCAGGACGGCTGAGGTGTAAACGAGACATCGTCCAGGGAAGCAGAAGAGGTGCGTGGGGGAGGGGGAAAGCTCCTTAAAGTGAGGGGTGAGGGCACGGGGGAAGGAAAGTCCTGAGAGGAGCTGGGGGGAGGGTGGGCGGAGGCACCTTCATCAAATCTGTTAAAAAACAGGTTTAGTTTGTTTGCCTCCTGCAAGTCTCCTTCCATCATCTGGCTTGCTTGTTTTCCATGGCCAGTGATGAGTTTGCAGTATCGTCGCTCTTCTCAGCGGCTCCAAACTGTCTTCAGCCGTCTTTGGGGGTTTCCTGGGCCCATAACCTGTTATCAGAGGTTATCTGTGCAGTAGATCTGCGTGCTACCCCTCAATACCGACTGGGTCTTTTACGGAGGAATAATATGTGTGACACGCCTCTTGTTTTACAGAACTGGAAGAAGTTGAGTTTATTTTCAAGCAAATAAAAACACTACGGACAGACCGGAAGCTGGGACTGGCCATTCAAAATAAAAGGGAAATAACTGAGAGCATATTTCTCAGATAACAACTGCACTTTCTGTCCAGAATTGAGATTCCCTGGAGTGATAGTCGGGGTAACTGTGGTTGTACGGTTCGGTGCGCCATTATATTTTTGGTCAGGAATACAAATTGTCGAGGCAGTGCGTTTCGTAACTTTATCAACTCTAATATGGGAGGCTTAAATCTGTGTGTAGTACAGAACTGTTCAAAGTCTAGAGGACTGCCATTGTCATCCATCAAGTCAATTCTTGACCATATACCTTTCTCAAAGCATTCCTTGTAAAACAGAGGTTTGTTGCCACGCAGTACATATCTATTGTTCCAAATTATTGTACTGTGTGGTGAGAAATTGTGTACAAATATCATTTTCCATTATAATAGTATTTGTTTATGGAACTCTGAAAATTGGACAGGAATCTTGTTGATATCCAAGTCAGAGATAAGTAGAAGACTTAGGCCACCGACTATGTTGAATAAGTAGTTTGGAGTACAATACCAGAAAGAATGATGATGTTTGATCCAGGATTTCAACCAGTTCACCTTCAATGTCCCATTCAGGCAGTCCAACTCTATCACTTTCAGCCCTCCTTCACTTGTTTCTTTCACCATATGTGATTTTTTTAGATGGTGTGGTCTGTTCCTCCAGATAAAGTTGAAATTTATTTGGTTAATAGATTTGATGAGTTGATTTGGAGCAGCATTGGAATACACTGGGTATATACATCTGGATAAACATTCCATTTTACTCAAATATATCCGGCCTAATATTGATAAATCTCTTTGGAGCCATATATTCAATTTTGCTTTACTTTGATTCAGTTTAGATTCAATGTTCCTGGACTGATTTAACTTTTGGTCCTTAGATAGGAAAATGCTCAAGTATTTTATTTCTGATTTGATAGGAACACTGCTGATTTCCTTTAGTGGTGAGTCATGCAGCTCAAGAAGTTTGCATTTCTTTAAGTTTAATGACAATCCTGAAGCCTTGGAGAATGTTTTAATTTTTTCAACGCTTATTGGGACTTGATGTTCATTTTTCAAAACTAAGGTTGTGTCATCTGCCAGCAGGCTAATAACAATTTCTGTCCCCGACATTATTTCTGTCACACACACACACACACACACACACACACACACACACACACACACACACACACACACACACACACACACACACACTCACACACACCTTAATTCCACTCTTTTATATACGATGCCTGGAGTTCCGGGAGCTCGTTCTCAACGTTCTGGGAATAATCATAGTTGTGCTGATAGCATTAGCCGAAACGCCCCCCCCACACACACCACCACCACCACCACCACCACCACCCCACACACACATTAGCTCCTCCATTCATTCACATGTACACGCCGGCTGCTCCGGGGGCTCCACGCCGACGTTTCGGTGATCGATGTCCGGAGAAGGTGCACCATTGCCGGTCTGCGGTGTCCTGTAGACCCCCCCCCTCCATACACACATGCAATACGCCTTGAAACGCATCGCTCGCACCGACGCGGGGAATCCTTTTCCCTACTTCCACAACAACGGCAAGAAACGCGTTGCGTCGGCCGCCGTGAGGAAGGGGGGGGGCATTAAGGGGGGGGAGAGAGAGACATGGAGATTTTCTCAGCCTCTCATTCTTTTTTTTTTTTTTTTAATTGAACATAAATAGTACACACAACTATACAAATGTACAAATAAACATGGCAAGGTAGAACTGAATGTCAATGAAACAACCAGGCATGAGGAACCAAAGGACATAAGGACATTCATTCTGTATGTAATCAGAAGTTAATAGTGTTAACGGTTTGTGAGAAATTTACAATGCTAGACAAAAAAAGAAATTAAAATGAAATAATTAAATCAATAGATAGACTAATAAAAAATTAAAACGAAAAAATGATTGCAAGGGGAGTACAACATGTAATTAAGTTGGCGACTCACAAGGAATCTCAGATATCAAACTGTATATTTTTTGTTGTTTATATATAAACATATACAAAACAAACATATATTGTTTGTTGTTGTTTATTTTTGGGACATAAGCGAATCACGGTCCGGGCTTCTGCCCTCCTCCGCTCCTCACCTCATCCGCTCCAGGCCCTGGTACTCCCTGTCCGCGGGACCCCCCCCCCACCACCCCCACCACCACCAAAACAAACTCTCACACACAGATAAACACACGCACACACACATACACACACACAGACACACACACACACAGACACACGCACACAAACACGCACAAACACACACACACACACACACACACACACACCTGAACTCATCATAGCTGTGCTAATAGCATTGGCCAAAACGTATCCACTACCAAACAAACATTAGCTCATCCACTCATTCACATATGTGTGTGCCTAGAGGTATGGGAGCTCCAGTCATACGTCCGGGTGATCTATGTCCGGAGAAGGCTCACATTGGCCGGTCTAAGGGGTTCTTCTGCCCCCACAGCTTCCCCGCCTCTGAGAGGAGAAAAATTACCTCCGCTCCTCCGCTCCTCCGCTTTTCAGCTCCACCGCTCCTCCTCTATGGGCCCTGGTACTCCCCCCCCCCCACCTAAACAAACTCTCACACATACACACACAAACACACTCACACACACACAAAAACACACACACACACACACACACACACACATTCAGGGATTCTTTGGACATTTGAATTTCCAAATAACCACTTTTTGAATTGTTCTATTTTTACCTTTGTCATGAGTTTTGTCGAGATGTCTGCCAACATGTCCTCTGATGGACAATAGATAAGATTTATTTAACCCTCACTGAGTGCTTCACGAATGAAATGATATTTTACATCAATGTGTTTTGACCTTTGTCTGTTTACAGGATTCTTACTCAGTGCGATGGCCCCCTGATTGTCTCCGTAGATTGTTGTGCAACTGTACATTTTGTTGTCCATACCCGTCTCTTCACCTCTTTTACGCACTCTCCGTTGCTCTGGACTGTTGACCCTAAGTACCTGAAATCCTCCAGCTTCTTGATCTCCACTCCCTGTAGCCTCACCGCTCCACCCGAGTTCCTCTTGTTCTCACACATATATTCTGTCTTGCTGCGACTAACTTTCATTCCTCTCCTTTCCAGAGCATACCTCCACCTCTCTAGATTTTCCTCTACCTGTTGTCTGCTCTCACTACAGATCACAATGTCATCCGCAAACATCATGGTCCATGGGGATTCCTGTCTAACCTCATCTGTCAGCCTATCCATCACCATTGCGAACAAGAAGGGGCTCAGAGCTGATCCCTGATGGAGTCCCACCTCCACCTTGAACTTCTCGGTTACCCCTACAGCACACCGTACCAGTGTCTCACAGCTGGCATACATGTCCTGCACCAGTCTAACATACTTCTCTGCCACTCCAGACTTCCTCATACAATACCAGAGCTCCTCTCTTGGCAACCTGTCATATGCTTTTTCTAGGTCTACGAAAACGCAATGCAGCTCCCTCTGGCCTTCTCTGTACTTTTCTATTGGCATTCTCAACGCAAATACTGCATCTGTAGTACTCTTCCTAGGCATGAAGCCATACTGCTGTTCACAAATGCTGACTTCTGCTCTCAGTCTAGTTTCCACTACTCTTTCCCATAACTTCATTGTATGGCTCATCAACTTTATCCCTCTGTAGTTGCCACAATTCTGCACATCCCCTTGATTCTTAAAAATAGGCACCATCACACTTTGTCTCCATTCTTCAGGCATCTCCTCACTCTCTAAGATCCTGTTGAATAATCTAGTCAGAAAATCTACCGCTGCCTCTCCTAGACACTTCCACACCTCCACAGGTATATCATCAGGACCAACTGCTTTTCCACTCTTCATCCTCTTCAATGCCTTCCTCACTTCACTTTTACTCATTTTTGCTACTTTGTGGTCTACAATAATCACCTCTTCTACCCTTGCCTCTCTTTCATTTTCCACATTCATCAGCTCTTCAAAGTACTCTTTCCATCTTCCTGTCACTCTTCTAGCATCCGTCAATACATTTCTCTCTCTGTCCTTTATCACCCGGACCTGCTGTACATCCTTTCCATCTTTATCTCTCTGTTTCGCCAACCTGTATAGATCATTTTCAGCCTCCTTACTATCCAACCGAGCATACAAGTCATCATAAGCCCTTTGTTTTGCCTTTGCTACCTCTATCTTTACCTTTCGCCGCATCTCCCTGAACTCCTGTCTGTTCTCTTCAGTCCTCTCAGTATCCCACTTCTTCTTCGCGAACCATTTTCTCTGTATACACTCCTGCACTTCCTCATTCCACCACCAAGTCTCCTTATCTACTTTCCTACCAGATGACACACCAAGTACTCTTCTACCTGTCTCCCTGATAACACTAGCTGTTGTTGTCCAATCATCTGGAAGCTCTCCCTGACAACCCAGACCCTTTCTCAACTCCTCCCTGAAAACCATGCAACACTCTGCTGCAATAATTAAATCATCTACCCAAAGCAAACCTTCTCCACGGCTCTAAACTCGTTCGTCGCCGCTACTTGTGGAACACCGGATGGCTTTCTCCCTCCGCTTCGTTACATTTTATGTCCGCTAGATGGCGGCATCCGACTGTGCACAGCGCTTGAAGCCCCACCAGGTGATCTGGCAGCTGTGTATGAGAGGAATAAACGAGTGGGGCCGTGAGTGCAATAAATCCCCCTCCACTTCTTACATGGATGTTATCACCCTGTTACTGTATTTTAACGATACCGCTGTGTTTTCCACCTCAATGTTAAGCCGATTTTTAAACATTAAAAACCAAATTGCTCGATTCAGTGACACCGAGGCCCTGAGTGGAGGACTTATGGAGTTGACTCCTCCGCTTATTCATAAGTGCATGTCTGGTGCTCCCGGAGCTTCACGCCGACGTCACGGGGATCCGTGTCCGAAGAAGGTGCACCTTGGCCGGTCTGCGGGGTCCTGTCGACTGGGAAGTTGAGACTGGCCCTTGGAAATAAAACGGAAAATAATTGAGAGCATATTTCTCAGTTAACAACGCCCCCACTTGCTCTCATATTATTGGTATCTTTGCCCATTTACATAAAAATAAAATACTCATGACCCAAACGACAAACAAAAACTTTGAAAAATTCAACAACTTAAACTGCGATGCAGGCTTTGTCATAACATCTACCGGCATCTCTTGTGTTGGACAATACTGTAGGGCTACCTTTCCACATATTTTCTTTGTGACATCTTAACACACTCTTCTGACTGACATATTTTCTGGGTGTTGATTTTGATCAGTTTGCCCAAGTCCTTCATTTTAAATCTAGCTGTAAGCATGATTTTCACCTCTTTCATTACTTCCTCATTACTTGCAGCTATGATTATATCATCTACCCATATTATGATGATGACTTTGTCATTTTGGTTTTCTTTGACATAGACACAATGATCTGCTTCATTCTGAATAAAGTCATTGTCAATCAAATAAGAATGGATCGTCAGATTCCAATTACGAACTGCCTGTTTAAGGCCGTATAGTGACTTTTCAAGTTTACGCACCAGCTTCTGTTTTGTATTTGTTACTTCATACCCTTCTGGTTGTTCTACACAGAGCTCACAATCTATGGGTGCATGAAGATAGGCTGTCTTTACATCCATTTGGTGTAGTAACAAATATTCCTGAACTGATTTCTGCATTAACACCCTCACACTTGTCATATTTGCTGTTGGAGAAAATGTTTCCTCAAAATCCGTGCCATACTTTTGACTGTAGCCCTTAGCAACATAACAAGCTTTTTATTTGTTTGTGCCATCTTCATTTCTTTTTAGCGCATACGCCCCCCCCGCCACTGCACACTTGCCTTGGGGTAGCTGTGTTAGGGTAAAAGTGTTGTTCTCTCTCAATGACTCCATCTCTTCGTCCATAGATTTCATCCACTTGTCAGCATTGAGGGAACTTCTTGCCTCTTTAAATGTCTGTGGGACACCACACGCCAGTCTATAACAGTAGTCAATGTTAGTGAACACTTGGTCATCGTCAATAGCACTCGTCACATAACCATTAAAGTAACTGGGCTTCTTTTTGGTTCTAGTTGATCATCTCACATTGTCTGCACTGCTTGGCTGTGTCACACGGTCAGATATGGGGTTGCCCATTTCCAAGGTGTACAAAGGTGTACAAGACAGTGGTGAGCCCAGCGATGATATATGCACTAGAAACTGTTACAATGACCGAAAGACAGCAGGCAGAACTAGAGGTTGCAGATATGAGGATGTTGAGGTTCTCTTTGGGAGTGACCAGGATGGATAGGATCAGGAATGAGTCTATCAGACGAACAGCACATGTTCGATGTTTTGGAGAGAAGGTCAGAGAAGCCAGACTGAGATGGTTCGGTCATGTACAGAGGAGGGATAGAGAATATATTGGTAGACGGATGCTGGAATTGGAGCTGCAAGGCAAGAGGTCTCGAGGAAGACCAAAGAGAGGATTTATGGACGTGGTGAGAGAGGATATGAAGGTAGTTGGTGTGAGAGAGGAGGATACGGAGAATAGGGTTAGATGGAGAAAGTTGACTCGCTGTGGCCACACCTGACGGGAAAAGACAAAAGAAGAAGAAGAAGAAGAAGAAGAAGAAGAAGAAGAAGAAGAAGAAGAAGAAGAAGAAGAAGAAGAAGAAGAAGTTAGAAAGAGAGGGTGGGGGGGAAGCAAACCTTCTCCACGGCTCTAAACTCGTTCGTCGCCGCTACTCGGGGAACACCGGATGGCTTTCTCCCTCCGCTTCCTTACATTTTATGTCCGCTAGATGGCGGCATCCGACTGTGCACAGCGCTTGAAGCCCCACCAGGTGATCTGGCAGCTGTGTATGAGAGGAATAAACGAGTGGGGCCGTGAGTGCAATAAATCCCCCTCCACTTCTTACATGGATGTTATCACCCTGTTACTGTATTTTAACGATACCGCTGTTTTTTCGACCTCAATGTTAAGCCGATTTTTAAACATTAAAAAACCAGATTGCTCGATTCAGTGACACCGAGGCCGTGAGTGGAGGACTTATGGAATCGACTCCTCCGCTTATTCAAATGTGCATGTCTGGTGCTCCCGGAGCTTCACGCCGACGTCACAGGGATCCGTGTCAGAAGAAGGTGCACCTTGGCCGGTCTGCGGGATCCTGTTGACTGGGAAGTTGAGACTGGCCCTTGGAAATAAAACGGAAAATAATTGAGAGCATATTTCTCAGTTAACTTCGCCCCCACTTGCTCTCATATTATTGGTATCTTTGCCCATTTACATCAAAATAAAATACTCATGACCCAAACAACAACTTTGAAAAATTCAACAACTTAAACTGTGATGCAGGCTTTGTCATAACATGTGCCGGCATCTCTTGTGTTGGAAAATACTGTAGGGCTACCTTTCCACATATTTTCTTTGTGACATCTTAACACACTCTTCTGACTGACATATTTTCTGGGTATTGATTTTGATCACTTTGCCCAAGTCCTTCATTTTAAATCTAGCTGTAAGCATGATTTTCACCTCTTTCATTACTTCCTCATCACTCGCAGCTATGATTAAATCATCTACCCATATTATGATGATGACTTTGTCATTTTGGTTTTCTTTGACATAGACACAATGATCTGCTTCATTCTGAATAAAGTCATTGTCAATCAAGTAAGAATGGAGCATCAGATCCCAATGACGACCGACCTGTTCAGGGACGTATAGTGACTTTTCAAGTTTACACACCAGCTTCTGTTTTGTATTTGTCACTTCATACCCTTCTGGTTGTTCTACACAGAGCTCACAATCTATGGGTGCATGAAGATAGGCTGTCTTTACATCCATTTGGTGTAAGAACAAATTTTCCGGAACTGATTTCTGCATAAACACCCTCACACTTGTCATATTTGCCGTTGGAGAAAATGTTTCCTCGAAATCCGTGCCATACTTTTGACTGTAGCCCTTAGCAACATACCGAGCTTTATATTTGTTTGTGCCATCTTCATTTCTTTTTAGCGCTTTCGCCCCCCCACCCCCCACCCCCACCCCCACTGCACACTTGCCTTGGGGTAGCTGTGTTAGGGTAAAAGTGTTCTTCTCTCTCAATGACTCCATCTCTTCGTCCATAGATTTCATCCACTTGTCAGCATTGAGGGAACTCCTTGCCTCTTTAAATGTCTAACTGATCATAATCATCATCATCATCATCATCATCATCATCATCATCATCATCATCATCATCATCATCATCATCATCATTATCATCATCATCCTGGTCTGAGCTCATCTCTGTCTGGGTTTGTTGCTCTGGAGATGGGTTCGACACAAATTTTAGCAGTCTGTTTTAGTACTCTTTCACTATTTGGATAATATACAAAATAAGCTGGACTATTTTTGGCATATCCAATGAAAACTCCCTTCTCACCTCTTGAGTCAAGTTTCTTTTTGTTGTGCTTGTATGCATAGCACACAGCACCAAACTTTTGCATTTGTGACACATTTGGTTTCTTTCCCGTCAAGCCGAAACGCCCCCCCCCACCCCCCCACCCCCACCACCACCACCACACACACATTAGCTCCTCCATTCATTCACATGTACACGCCGGCTGCTCCGGGAGCTCCACGCCGACGTTTCGGTGATCGATGTCCGCAGAAGGTGCACCATTGCCGGCCTGCGGTATCCTGTAGACCCCCCCCCCTCCATACACACATGCAATACGCCTTGAAACGCATCGCTCGCACCGACGCGGGGAATCCTTTATCCTACTTCCACAACAACGGCGAGAATCACATTGCGTCGGCCGCCGTGAGGAAGAGGGGGGGGGGGGCATTAAGGGGGGGAGAGAGAGAGACATGGAGATTTTCTCAGCCTCTCATTCTTTTTTTTTTTTTTTTTTAATTGAACATAAATAGTACACACAAATATACAAATGTACAAATAAACATGGCAAGGTAGAACTGAATGTCAATGAAACAACCAGGGATGAGGAAGCAACGGACAGAAGGACATTTGTTCTGTATGGAATCAGAAGTTAATAGTGTTAACGGTTTGTGAGAAATTTACAATGCTAGACAAAAAAATAAATTAAAAGGAAATAATTAAATCAATAGATAGACAAATAAAAAATTAAAACGAAAAAAGATTGCAAGGGGAATACAACATATAATTAAGTTGGCGATTCACAAGGAATCTCAGACATCAAACTGTATATGTTTTGTTGTTTATATATAAACATATACAAAACAAACATATGTTGTTTGTTGTTGTTTATTTTTGGGATATATTGAGGAATATTTGTTGGAAAGGAGTCACAATCGCTTTTTGATAATGTCGAAGTGTATAGGTGGCTATAGAATTTAAAGATTTCTGTGGAAATTATAGCTTCATCTGTAATTTCCTTGTTGTTAAGACGGGCTTCCGCTTTGCTCCGCTTTGCTCCGCTCCTCCGCTCTTCCGCTCGGGCCCTGGAACTCCCGATCTGCGGGACTTCGGTGAATTCCGGGCCAGTCTTCTGCTCTTCTGCTCTCCTCCGCTTCTTCGCTCCCCCGCTTTGGACCCTGGAACTCCCGAACTGGGCCGGGCTTCTGCCCTCCGCCTCTCCTCTGCTCATCCGCTCCAGGCCCTGGCACTCCTTGTCATCCAGTCATTCGCATGTGCGTGCCCGGAGGTCCGGGAGCTCCACTCAAACGTCCGGGGGATAAGGGTAAGGGGTCCTGCTCCCCCCCCCCCCCCCCTCGCCGCCTCTGAGAAGAGAAACATCTCCTCCGCTCCTCCGCTTCTCAGCTCCTCCGCTGCGGAACCAGGTACTACCGATCCGCCAGACTCAGGTGAATTGCGGACAGGGCTTTTGCTGTCCTCCGCTCCTCCGCTTTGGGCCCTGGAACTCCCGAACCGCCGGACATAAGCGAATCAAGGCCGGGCATCTGCCCTCCTCCGCTCCTCAGCTCATCCGCTCGAGGCCCTGGTACTCCCAGTCCGCGGGAACCCCCCCATCCCCACCCACCCACCAAAACAAACTCTCACACACACATAAACACACGCACACACACACACACACACACACACACAGACACACACACACACACAGACACACACCCATACACACACCCATACACACACACACACACACACACACACACACACACACACACACACACACCTGAACTCATCATAGCTGTGCTAATAGCATTGGCCGAAACGTATCCACAACAAAACAAACATTAGCTCATCCACTCATTCACATATGTGTGTGCCCAGAGGTACGGGAGCTCCAGTCATACGTCCGGGTGATCTATGTCCGGAGAAGGCTCACATTGGCCGGTCTAAGGGGTCCTGCTGGCCCCAAGCTTCCCCGCCTTTGAGAAGAGAAACATAACTCCGCTCCTCCGCTTCTCAACTCCTCTGCTCCTCCGCTATGGGCCCTGGTACTCCCGATCCTCCGAACTCAGGCGAATAGCGTGACGTGCTTCTGCTCTCCTATAAGCCCCTACACACTTCAAACACGGCTGTTATCACCCTGTTACTGCATTACAATGACACCCATTTGCTTTTGATCTCAGTGTCTGCCACCGTAAGGAAAAAGCGGGGGGGACGGGGGGGGGGGACATAAGGGCATTCGTTCTGTATGTAATCAGAAGTTAATAGTGTTAACGGTTTGCGAGAAATTTTTAATGCTGGACAAAAACAGAAAATTAAAAGGAAATAATTAAATAAATAGATAGAAAAATAAAATTAAAAACTAAAAAAAAAATTGCAAGGGGAATACAACATGTAATTAAGTTGGCCGTTCACAAGGAATCTCAGACATCAAACTGTTTTTAATTGAACATAAATAGTACACACAAATATACAAATGTACAAATAAACATGGCAAGGTAGAACTGAATGTCAATGAAACAACCAGGGATGAGGAAGCAACGGACATAAGGACATTTGTTCTGTATGTAATCAGAAGTTAATAGTGTTAACGGTTTGTGAGAAATTTACAGTGCTAGACAAAAAAAAGAAATTAAAAGGAAATAATTAAATCAATAGATAGACAAATAAAAAATTAAAACGAAAAAAAAATTGCAAGGGGAATATAACATGTAATTAAGTTGTTGTTTTTTTTTCCCAAAAAAAAGGAATCTCAGACATGGGTAACTGTATATTTTTTAGTTTTTGGATTTTTCCATAAGTTTTAAGGATTTTTTTTTATAATTCAAAATCGTTTATGAAGAAATTAAAATTTGGGGAGCATTTTTGCATTCTGTTTTTGTGAATGAAGAACTTGGCCAGGCCTAAAAGACCATTGACATCGAGTTCATCTGTTATGTTGCTTATAAGTAAACCAAATGTGATATCATCTTTTGAGAGGGAAACTGGTGATGATGGAATGAGAATGAGAAAAAATATATGGTCAGTGGTTTCAATGTTGTCTTCACAAAATGTACAAATATTATCTTCAAAAGTAAAGCGTACCCGCAATAATTCCTTAGATGGGTAGATGTCATTCATAATTTAGAAGTGGGTCTCTTCTTGCCTTGGGGGGTATGGGTAGAGTCAGACACATAGTTCGCAGCGTGGCAATCGATTCCTTATCAAATTTATTTCAAATATTATTTTTGTTTTGACGTCCAGGGAATAAGTTTCCTGTGAAACATGTCCTAATAAAGGAGTTGCTGCACTTTCTGTCCAGAATTGAGATTCCCTGGAGTGATAGTCGGGGTAACTGTGGTTGTACGGTTCGGTGCGTCATTATATTTTTGGTCAGGAATACAAATTGTCGAGGCAGTGCGTTTCGTGACTTTATCAACTCTAATATGGGAGGCTTAAATCTGTGTGTAGTACAGAACTGTTCATAGTCTAGACGACTGCCATTGTCATCCATCAAGTCAATTATTGACCATATACCTTTCTCAAAGCATTCCTTGTAAAACAGAGGTTTGTTGCCACGCAGTACATATCTATTGTTCCAAATTATTGTACTGTGTGGTGAGAAATTGTGTACATATATCATTTTCCAGTATAATAGTATTTGTTTATGGAACTCTGAAAATTGGACAGGAATCTTGTTGATATCCAAGTCAGAGATAAGCTCAAGACTTAGGCCACCGACTTTGTTGAATAAGTAGTTTGGAGTACAATACCAGAAAGAATGATGATGTTTGATCCAGGATTTCAACCAGTTCACCTTCAATGTCCCATTCAGGCAGTCCAACTCTATCACTTTCAGCCCTCCTTCACTTGTTTCTTTCACCATATGAGAGTTTTTTAGATGGTGTGGTCTGTTCCTCCAGATAAAGTTGAAATTTATTTGGTTAATAGATTTTATGAGTTGATTTGGAGCAGCATTGGAATACACTGGGTATATACATCTGGATAAACATTCCATTTTAGTCAAATATATCGGGCCTAATATTGATAAATCTCTTTGGAGCAATATATTCAATTTAGCTTTACTTTGATTCAGTTTAGATTCAATGTTCCTGGATTGATTTAACTTTTGGTCCTTAGATAGGAAAATGCTCAAGTATTTTATTTCTGATTTGATAGGAACATTACTGATTTCCTTTAGTGGTGAGTCATGCAGCTCAAGAAGTTTGCATTTCTTTAAGTTTAATGACAATCCTGAAGCCTTGGAGAATGTTTTAATTTTTTCAACGCTTATTGGGACTTGATGTTCATTTTTCAAAACTAAGGTTGTGTCATCTGCCAGCAGGCTAATAACAATTTCTGTCCCCGACATTATTTCTGTCCCACACATACACACACACACACACACACACACACACACACACACACACACACACACACACAGACACACACACACACACACACACACACACACACACACACACACACACTCACACACACCTTAATTCCACTCTTTTATATACGCATGTCTGGAGTTCCGGGAGCTCGTTCTCAACGTTCTGGGGATAATCATAGCTGTGCTGATAGCATTAGCCGAAACGCCCCCCCCCCCCCCCCACACCACCACCACCCCACACACACACATTAGCTCCTCCATTCATTCACATGTACACGCCGGCTGCTCCGGGAGCTCCACGCCGACGTTTCGGGGATCGATGTCCGGAGAAGGTGCACCATTGCCGGTCCGCGGTGTCCTGTAGACCCCCCCCCCTCCATACACACATGCAATACGCCTTGAAACGCATCGCTCGCACCGGCGTCCTACTGCCCCTAAACTTCCCATCCTCTGCCATTGAGAAGAGAAACATTACCTCCGCTCCTCCATTCCTCCGCTTCTCCGCTCCACCGCTCCTCCGCTCCTGCGCGATGGGCCCTGGTACCCCCCCCCCACCTAAACAAACTCTCACACATACACACACGAACACACTCACACAGACACAAAAACAAACACACACACACACACACACACACACACACACACCTTAACTCATCTTAGCTGTGCTAATAGCATTAGCCGAAACGCATCCACAACCAAACAAACATTAGCTCATCCACTCCTTCACATGTGTGTGCCCAATGGTCCGGCAGCTCCAATCATACTACCGGGTGATCTATGTCCGGAGAATGCTCACATTAGCCCGTCTAAGGGGTTCTTCTGCCCCCAAGCTTCCCCGCCTCTGAGAGAAGAAACATTACATCCGCTCCTCTGCTCCTCCGCTTCTCAGCTCCACCGCTCCTCCGCGATGGGCCCTGGTACTCCCCCCCCTCCCCCCCACCTAAACAAACTCTCACACAAAATCACTCACACACACACAAAAACACACAAACACACAAACACACACATACACACACACCTGAACTTATCATAGCTGTGCTAATAGCATTAGCCGAAACGCATTCACAACCAAACAAACATTAGCTAAACCACTCATTCACATGTGTGTGCCCAATGGTACTCCCTGTCCACGACCCCCCCCCCACCAAAAGAGCCTCTCTCACACACACACACACACAAAGACACTCACACACACACAGACACACACATAATCACATACACATACCTTAAGTCTTCATAGCTGTGCTAATAGCTTTAGCCGAAACGCATCCACAACCAAACAAACATTAGCTCATCCACTCATTCACATGTGTGTGCCCTGGTACTCCGTGTCCGCGACCCCCCCCCCCCCCCCACCAAAACAAACTATCACACACATACACAAAGACACTCACACACACACACACACTGACACACATACACACATTAAGTCATCATAGCTGTGCTAGTAGCATTAGCCGAACGCATCCACAACCAAACAAACATTAGCTCATCCACTCATTCACATGTGTGTGCCCAATGGTCCGCTTCTCCGCTCCACCGCTCCTCCACTATGGGCCCTGGTACTCCCGATCCGCCGGACTCAGGAGAATTAAGAATAAGAATCAGAACAACTTTATTAATCCCGAAGGAAATTGCAGTGCCAGAGTTACAGAAAATATAACAGTAATAAATAATAAAAGAAAGGCAGAATTATAAATAAAAATAAACTATAAACTATAAAGTGTTTCAGTGAAACTATAGAGTGTCTTAGTAAGCACTGATAAAACTATAAGTGTCTTAGTAACAAGTGGGGTAAGGAGTGCGCAATAGTATGATAGAAGGGAACATTATAGTGTAGCTGTTATGAGATGAGATGAAATATTGCACAATGTAGCTGTTATGAGATGAAATATTGCACAGTTTCTGAATATTGCACAGAAATGAGATATTGCACATTTTTGTTTGTTTTTAAGTTAAAGATAGGTT
The DNA here is from genome assembly GCF_037954325.1 of Fistularia commersonii. NCBI lineage: Eukaryota > Metazoa > Chordata > Actinopteri > Syngnathiformes > Fistulariidae > Fistularia > Fistularia commersonii. The sequence continues at coordinate 145,677 of NW_028234031.1, forward strand.
TTTATGGTTGCCGGCGGCTGAATGGGACGTGCTTCTGCCCTCCATCCGCTCCACAGCTCATCCGCTCCAGGCCCAGCTACCCCCTGTCCGCGCCCCCCCCCCACCTAAACAAACTGTCACACACATATACACAATCGCACACACAAACACACACACACACACACACAAGAACACACAAACACACAAGAACACACAAACACACAAACACACACACACACACACACACCTTAAGTCATCATACCTGTGCTAATAGCTCCCAAGCTTCCCCGCCTCTGAGAGGAGAAACAATACCTCCGCTACTCCGCTTCTCAGCTCCACCGCTCCTCCGCTATGGGCCCTGGTAACCCCCCCACCTAAACACACTCACACACACACAAAAACACACAAACACACACACGCACACACACACACATACACACACACAAACACACACACAAACACACCTTAACTCATCATAGCTGTGCTAATAGCATTAGCCGAAACGCATCCACGACCAAACAAACATTAGCTCATCCACTCATTCACATGTGTGTGCCCAATGGTCCGGGAGCTCCAATCATACGTCCGGGGGATCTATGTCCGGAGAATGTGAGCATTAGCCCGTCTAAGGGGTTCTTCTGCCCCCAAGCTTCCCCGCCTCTGAGAGAAGAAACATTACCTTCGCTCCTCTGCTCCTCCGCTTCTCAGCTCCACCGCTCCTCCGCTATGGGCCCTGGTACTCCCCCCCCCCCCACCTAAACAAACTCTCACACAAAATCACTCACACACACACAAAAACACACAAACACACACACACACACATACACACACACCTTAACTCATCATAGCTGTGCTAATAGCTTTAGCCGAAACGCATCCACAACCAAACAAACATTAGCTCATCCACTCATTCACATGTGTGTGCCCTGGTACTCCGTGTCCGCGACCCCCCCCCCCACCAAAACAAACTATCACACACATACACAAAGACACTCACACACACACACACACACTGACACACATACACACATTAAGTCATCATAGTTGTGCTAATAGCATTAGCCGAAATGCATCCACAACCAAACAAACATTAGCTCATCCACTCATTCACATGTGTGTGCCCAATGGTTCGCTTCTCCGCTCCACCGCTCCTCCGCTCCTCCGCTATGGGCCCTGGTACTCCCGATCCGCCGGACTCAGGAGAATTATGGGACGTGCCTTTGCCCTCCATCCGCTCCACAGCTCATCCGCTCCAGGCCCAGCTACCCCCTGTCCGCGCCCCCCCCCCCCACCTAAACAAATTGTCACACACATATACACAAACGCACACACAAACACACACACACACACACACACAAGAACACACAACACACAAACACACAAACACACACACACACACACACACCTTAAGTCATCATACCTGTGCTAATAGCTCCCAAGATTCCCCGCCTCTGAGAGGAGAAACAATACCTCCGCTACTCCGCTCCTCCGCTTCTCAGCTCCACCGCTCCTCGGCTATGGGCCCTGGTACCCCCCCCCCCCACCTAAACACACTCACTCACACACAAAAACACACAAACACACACACGCACACACACACACATACACAAACACACCTTAACTCATCATAGCTGTGCTAATAGCATTAGCCGAAACGCATCCACTACCAAACAAACATTAGCTCATCCACTCATTCACATGTGTGTGCCCAATGGTCCGGGAGCTCCAATCATACGTCCGGGGGATCTATATCTGGAGAAGGCTCACAGTGGCTGGTCTAAAGCGTCCTACTGCCCCCAAACTTCCCATCCTCTGCCTTTGAGAAGAGAAAAATGACCTCCGCTCCTCCATTCCTCCGCTTCTCCGCTCCACCGCTCTTCCGCGATGGGCCTTGGTACCCCCCCTCCACCTAAACAAACTCTCACACACACACACATGACCACCCTCACACAGACACAAAAACAAACAAACAGACACACACACACACACACACACACACACACACACACCTTAACTCATCATAGCTGTGCTAATAGCATTAGCCGAAACGCATCCACAACCAAACAAACATTAGCTCATCCACTCATTCACATGTGTGTGCCCAATGGTCCGGGAGCTCCAATCATACGTTCGGGGGATCTATGTCCGGAGAATGCTCACATTAGCCCGTCTAAGGGGTTCTGATGCCCCCAAGCTTCCCCGCCTCTGAGAGGAGAAACTATACGTCTGCTACTCCGCTCCTCCGCTCCTCCGCTTCTCAGCTCCACCGCTCCTCCGCTATGGGCCCTGGTACTCCCCCCCCCACCTAAACAAACTCTCACACAAAATCACTCACACACACACAAAAACACACAAACACACACACACACACACACATACACACACACCTTAACTCATCATAGCTGTGCTAATAGCATTAGCCGAAACGCATCCACAACCAAACAAACGTTAGCTCATCCACTCATTCACATGTGTGTGCCCTATGGTACTCCCTGTCCGCGACCCCCCCCCACCAAAAGAGCCTCTCACACACACAAAGACACTCACTCACACACAGACACACATATACACTCATACACACACCTTAAGTCTTCATAGCTGTGCTAATAGCTTTAGCCGAAACGCATCCACAACCAAACAAACATTAGCTCCTCCACTCATTCACATGTGTGTGCCCTGGTACTCCTTGTCCGTGACCCCCCCCCCCCCCCCTACCAAAACAAACTATCACACACATACACAAAGACACTCACACACACACACACACTGACACAAATACACACATTAAGTCATGATAGCTGTGCTAATAGCATTAGCCGAAATGCATCCACAACCAAACAAACATTAGCTCATCCACTCATTCACATGTGTGTGCCCAATGGTCCGCTTCTCCGCTCCACCGCTCCTCCGCTATAGGCCCTGGTACTCCCGATCCACAAACACACACAAACACACACACAAACACACACACACAAGAACACAAAAACACACAAACACACAAACACCCACACACACACACACCTTAAGTCATCATAGCTGTGCTAATAGCATTAGCCGAAACGCATCCACAACCAAACAAACATTAGCTCGTCCACTCATTCAAATGTATGTGCCCAGAGGTCCTGGATCTCCGGTCATACGTCCGGGGCATCTATGTCCGGAGAAGGCTCACATTTGCCGGTCTAAGGGGTCCTGCTGCCCCCAAGCTTCCCCGCCTTTGAGAAGAGAAATATAATATCGCTCCTCCGCTCCTCCGCTTCTCAACACCTCCGCTCCTCCGCTATTGGCCCTGGTACTCCCGATCCTGCAAACTCAGGAGAATTGCGAGAGGTGCTTCTGCTCTCCTCCACTCCTCCGCTTCTCCGCTCCTCCGCTTTTCCGCTTTTGGCCCTGGAACTCCCGAACCGCTGGATATAAGGGAATCACGGGCTGGGCTTATGCCCTCCTCTGCTCCTCAGCTCATCCGCTCGAGGCCCTGGTACTCCCTGTCCGCGACCCCCCCCCCACCTAAACAAACTCTCACACACACACACAGACACACTCACACACACACACACACACACACACACACATACACGCACACCTTAACTCATCATAGCTGTGCTAATAGCATTAGCCGAAACGCATCCACAACTAAACAAACATTAGCTCTTCCACTCATTCACATGTGTGTGCCCAATGGTCCGGGAGCTCCAATCATACGTCCGGGGGATCTATGTCCGGAGAATGCTCATATTAGCCCATCTAAGGGGTTCTGCTGCCCCCAAGCTTCCCCGCCTCTGAGTGGAGAAACAATACTTCCGCTACTCCGCTCCTCCGCTTCTCAGCTCCACCGCTCTTCCGCTATGGGCCCTGGTACTCCCCCCCTCCACCTAAATAAACTCTCACACATACACACACAAGAACACACTGACACACAAACACACAAAGACACACACACAGCTCAGCTCCACCGCTCCTCCGCTTTGGGCCCTGGAATTCCCGAACCGCTTGACATAAGCGAATCACGGGCCGGGCTTCTGCCCTCCTCCGCTCCTCAGCTCATCCGCTCTTGGCACTGGTACTCCCTGTCCGCGACCCCCCCCCCCCCCACCAAAACAACCTCACTCACACAAACACACAAAGACACTCACACACACACACAGACACACACACACCTTAAGTCTTCATAGCTGTGCTAATAGCGTTAGCCGAAAAGCATTCACAACCAAACAAACATTAGCTCATCCAATCATTCACAAGTATGTACCAAGAGGTCCGGGAGCCCCGGTCATACGTCCGGGAGAGCTATGTCCATAGAAGGCTCATATTGGCCAGTCTAAGGGGTCCTGCTGCCCCAAAGCTTCCCCGCCTTTGAGAAGAGAAACATAAGTCTGCTCCTCCGCTCCTCCGCTCCACCGCTCCACCGCTTCTCCGTTCTTCCACTCATCCGCTCCGCCGCTGATCCGCTCCGGGCCTTAGTACTCCAGAACTGCTGGACATAAGCGAATCAGGCTCCAAGCCCTGTTACTCCCTATCCGCGGGACTCTGTCGAAATATGGACCGTGCTTCCCCTCTCCTCCACTCCTCCGCTCCTCCGCTCTTCCGCTCCTCCTCTCCTCCGCTCCTCCGCTCCTCCGCTCCTCCGCTCCTCCGGTACTCCGCTCCTCCGCTCCTCCGCTCCTGGCCCTGGTACTCCTGAACTGCTGGACATAAGCGATTCAGGCTCCAAACCCTGGTACTCCCCTTCCGCGGGACTCAGGCGAATTGTCGGACGGGCTTCCGCTCTCCTCCGCTCCTCCGCTCCTCTGCTCTTCCGCTCCTCCGCTCCTCCGCTCCTCCGCTCCTCCGCTTCTCCGTTCTTCCGCTCATCCGCTCCGCCGCTCATCCGCTGCTGGCCCTGGTACTCCTGAACTGCTGGACCTGGGCGAATCAGGCTCCAGGCCCTGGTACTCCCTCTCCGCGGGACTCAGGTGAATTGTCGGCCGGGCTTCCGCTCTCCTCCGCTTCTCTTCTCATCCGCTCCTCCGCTCCTCCGCTCAAGTTCCTGGTACTCCTGACCGTTGGATATAAGTGAACCTGCTCAAGGCCCTGGTACTCCCAATCCGCGGGACTCTGGCGAAATGTGGACCGTGCTTCCCCTCTCCTCCGCTCCTCCACTCATCCGCCCCTCCGCTCCTTTGCTCCTCCGCTCCTCCGCAATGGCCCTGGTACTCCTGAACTGCTGAACATCATTTAATCACGCTACAGGCCCTGGTACTCCCTTTCTCCGGTATTTAGGCATATTGTGGTCCATGCTTACGCTCTCCTCCGCTCCTCCGCGCCTCTGCTCCTCCGCTCCTCCGCTCCTCCGCTTCTCCGTTCTTCCGCTCATCCGCTCCGCCGCTCATCCGCTACTGGCCCTGGTACTCCTGAACTGCTGGACCTGGGTGAATCAGGCTCCAGGCCCTGGTACTCCCTCTCCGCGGGACTCAGGTGTATTGTCGGCCGGGCTTCCGCTCTCTTCCGCTTCTCCTCTCATCCGCTCCTCCGCTCCTCCGCTCCTCCGCTCCTTTGCTCCTCCGCTCCACCGCTTCTCCGTTCTTCCGCTCATCCGCTCTGCCGCTCATCCGCTCCTGTCCCTGGTACTCCTGAACTGCTGGACATAAGCGATTCAGGCTCCAGACCCTGGTACTCCCCTTCCGCGGGACTCAAGCGAATTGTCGGCCGGGCTTCCGCTCACCTCCGCTCCTCCGCTCCTCCGCTCCTCCGCTCCTCCGCTCCTCCTCTCTGGGCCCTGGTACTCCTGAACTGCTTGCCATAGGCACATAAGGCTCCAGGCCCTGGTGCTCCCAATCCGCGGGCTTCCGCTCACCTCCGCTCCTCCGCTCATCCGCTCATCCGCTCCTCCGCTCCCCCGCTCCTCCGCTCAAGGCCCTGGTACTCCCGAACCGCTGGACATAAGCGAATCATGCTCCAGTTTCCTGGTACTCCCTATCCGTGTGACTTAGGCGAATTGTCGGCCGGGCTTCCGCTCACCTCCGCTCCTCCGCTCCTCCGCTCCTCCGCTCCTCCGCTCCTCCGCTCTTCTGCTCATCTGCTCCTCCGCTCCCCCGCTCCAGGCCCTGGTACTCCCAATCCGCGGGACTTAGGCGAATTGTCGGCCGGGCTTCCGCTCTCCTCCGCTTCTCCTCTCATCCGCTCCTCCGCTCCGGGCCCTGGTACTCCTGAACTGCTAGACATAAGCGATTCAGGCTGAAGGCCCTGGTAATCCCCTTCCGCAGGACTCAGGAGAATTGTCGGCTAGGCTTCCGATCTCTTCCGCTTCTCCCCTCCTCCGCACCTCCGCTCCTCCGCTCCTCTGCTCATCTGCTCCTCCGCTCCCCCGCTCCAGGCCCTGGTACTCCCAATCCGCGGGACTTAGGCGAATTGTCGGCCGGGCTTCCGCTCTCCTCCGCTCCTCCGCTCCTCCACTCCTCCGCTCCTCCGCTCCGGCCCTGGTACTCCTGAACTGCTGGACATAAGCGAAACAGGCTCCAGGCCCTGGTACTCCCTTTCCGCGGGACTAAGGCAAAAAGTGGGCCGGGCTTCCGCTCTCCTCCGCTCCTCCGCTCCTCCACTCATCCAACCCTCCGCTCGTCCGCTCCTCCGCACCTGGCCCTGGTACTCCTGAATTGTTGAACATCATTAAATCACGCTTCAGGCCCTGGTACTCCCTCTAAGCGGGACTCAGGCGAATTGCCGGCCGGGCCTCCGCTCTCCTCCGCTCCTCCGCTCCTCCGCTCCAGCCCTGGTACTCCTGAACTGCTGGATATCATTAAATCACGCTTCTGGTCCTGGTACTCCCTTTCCGCGGGACTCAGGCCAATTGTCGGCCGGATTCCGCTCTCCTCCGGTCCTCCGGTCCTCCGGTCCTCCGCTCCTCCGGTCCTCCGGTCCTCCGCTCCTCCGCTCCACCGCTCCGGCCCTGGTACTCCTGAACTGCTGGACATAAGCGAATCAGGCTCCAGGCCCTGGTACTCCCTCTCCGCGGGACTAAGGCGAATTGTCGGCCGGGCTTCCGCTCTCCTCCGCTTCTCCGCTCCTCCGCTCCTCCGCTCCTCCGCTCCTCCGCTCCTCCTCTCTGGGCCCTGGTACTCCTGAACTGCTTGCCATAGGCATATCAGGCTCCAGGCCCTGGTACTCCCAATCCGCGGGACTAAGGCAAAAAGTGGGCCGGGCTTCCGCTCTCCTCCGCTCCTCCACTCATCCAACCCTCCGCTCGTCCGCTCCTCCGCTCCAGCCCTGGTACTCCTGAACTGCTGGATATCATTAAATCACGCTTCTGGTCCTGGTACTCCCTTTCCGCGGGACTCAGGCGAATTGTCGGCCGGATTCCGCTCTCCTCCGGTCCTCCGGTCCTCCGGTCCTCCGGTCCTCCGCTCCTCCGCTCCTCCGCTCCTCCGCTCCTCCGCTCCTCCGTTCCGGCCCTTGTACTCCTGAACTGCTGGACATAAGCGAATCAGGCTCAAGGCCCTGGTACTCCTTCTCCGCGGGACTTAGGCGAATTGTCGGCCGGGCTTCCGCTCACCTCCGCTCCTCCGCTCATCCGGTCCTCCACTCATCCGCCCCTCCGCTCCTTCGCTCCTCCGCACCTGGCCCTGGTACACCTGCATTGCTGAACATCATTAAATCACGTTTATGGCCCTGGTACTCCCTCTCCGCTGGAGTCAGGCGAATTGTCGACCGGGCTTCCGCTCTCCTAAGCTCATCCGCTCATCCGCTCCTCCGCTCCTCCGCTGTGGGCCCTGGTACTCCGGAACCGCAGGACATAAGCGATTCAGGCTCCAGGCCCTGGTACTCCCTTTCCGCGGGACTCAGGCAAATTTTCGGCCGGATTCCGCTCTCCTCCGCTCATCCGCTCCTCCGCTCCACCACTTAAACGTTCTTCTGCTCCTCCGCTCCTCCGCTCCGGGCCCTGGTACTCCTGAACCGCTAGACATAATCGAATCAGGTACCAGGCCTTGGTACTCCCTCTCCGCGGGACTTAGGCGAATTTTCGGCCGGGCTTCTGCTCACCTCCGCTCCGCCGCTCATCTGCTCCTCCGCTCCTCCGCTCCTCCGCTCCTCCGCTCCTCCGCTCTTCTGCTCATCTGCTCCTCCGCTCCCCCATTCCGGGCCCTGGTACTCCCAATCCGCGGGACTTAGGCGAATTGTCGGCCGGGCTTCCGCTCTCCTCCGCTTCTCCTCTCATCCGCTCCGCCGCTCCTCCGCTTCGGGCCCTGGTACTCCTGAACTGCTAGACATAAGCGAATCAGGCTCCAGGTCCTGGTACTCCCTCTCCGCGGGACTCAGGCGAATTGCCGGCCGGGCTTCCGCTCTCCTCCGCTCCTTCGCTCCTCCGCTCCTCCGTTCTGGCCCTGGTACTCCTGAACTGCTGGACATAAGCGAATTAGGTTCCAGGCCCTGGTACTCCCTCTCCGCGGGACTTAGGCGAATTTTTGGCCGGGCTTCCGCTCTCCTCCGCTCTTCCGCTCCTCCGGTCATCCGCTCATCCGCTCCGGGCCCTGGTACTCCGGACCGCTTGACATAAGTGAATCAGGCTCCCAGCCCTGGTACTCACAATCCGCGCGACATAGGGGAAATGTGGGCCGGGCTTCCGCTCTCCTCCGCTCCTCCGCTCCTCCGCTCCTCCGCTCATCCGCTCATCCGCTCCTCCGCTCCCCCGATCCTCCGCTCCAGGCCCTGGTACTCCTGAACTGCTGGACATAAGTGAATCAGGCTCCAGGCCCTGGTACTCCCTCTCCGCGGGACTCAGGCGAATTGCCGGCCGGGCTTCCGCTCTCCTCCACTCTTCCGCTCATCCACTCATCCGCCCCTCCCCTCCTCCGCTCCTCCGCACCTGGCCCTGGTACTCCTGAATTGCTGAACATCATTAAATCACGCTTCAGGCCCTGGTACTCCCTTTCCGCGGGACTCAGGCGAATTGTCGGCAGGATTCCGCTCTCCTCCGCTCCTCCGCTCCTCGGCTCCTCCCCACCTCCGCTCCTCCGCTCCTCCGCTCCTCCGCTCCTCCGCTCCTCCGCTTCTCCGCTCCTCCACTCCTCCGCTCCTCCGCTCCTCCGCTCCTCCGCTTCTCCTCTCATCCACTCCTCCGCACCTCCGCTCCGGGCCCTGGTACTCCTGAACTGCTGGACATAAGCGAATCAGGCTCCAGGCCCTGGTACTCCCTTTCCGCGGGACTTAGGCGAATATTCGGCCGGGCTTTCGCTCATTCCGGCTCCTCCGCTCCTCCGCTCCTCCGCTCCTCCGCTCCTCCGCTCCTCCGCTCTGGGCCCTGGTACTCCTGAACTGCTTGCCATAAGCGAATCAGGCTCCAGTCCCTGGTACTCCAGATCCGCGGGACTAAGGCAAAAAGTGGGCCGGGCTTCCGCTCTCCTCCGCTCCTCCACTCATCCAACCCTCCGCTCGTCCGCTCCTCCGCTCCAGCCCTGGTACTCCTGAACTGCTGGATATCATTAAATCACGCTTCTGGTCCTGGTACTCCCTTTCCGCGGGACTCAGGCGAATTGTCGGCCGGATTCCGCTCTCCTCCGGTCCTCCGGTCCTCCGGTCCTCCGGTCCTCCGCTCCTCCGCTCCTCCGCTCCTCCGCTCCTCCGCTCCTCCGTTCCGGCCCTTGTACTCCTGAACTGCTGGACATAAGCGAATCAGGCTCAAGGCCCTGGTACTCCTTCTCCGCGGGACTTAGGCGAATTGTCGGCCGGGCTTCCGCTCACCTCCGCTCCTCCGCTCATCCGGTCCTCCACTCATCCGCCCCTCCGCTCCTTCGCTCCTCCGCACCTGGCCCTGGTACACCTGCATTGCTGAACATCATTAAATCACGTTTATGGCCCTGGTACTCCCTCTCCGCTGGAGTCAGGCGAATTGTCGACCGGGCTTCCGCTCTCCTAAGCTCATCCGCTCATCCGCTCCTCCGCTCCTCCGCTGTGGGCCCTGGTACTCCGGAACCGCAGGACATAAGCGATTCAGGCTCCAGGCCCTGGTACTCCCTTTCCGCGGGACTCAGGCAAATTTTCGGCCGGATTCCGCTCTCCTCCGCTCATCCGCTCCTCCGCTCCACCACTTAAACGTTCTTCTGCTCCTCCGCTCCTCCGCTCCGGGCCCTGGTACTCCTGAACCGCTAGACATAATCGAATCAGGTACCAGGCCTTGGTACTCCCTCTCCGCGGGACTTAGGCGAATTTTCGGCCGGGCTTCTGCTCACCTCCGCTCCGCCGCTCATCTGCTCCTCCGCTCCTCCGCTCCTCCGCTCCTCCGCTCCTCCGCTCTTCTGCTCATCTGCTCCTCCGCTCCCCCATTCCGGGCCCTGGTACTCCCAATCCGCGGGACTTAGGCGAATTGTCGGCCGGGCTTCCGCTCTCCTCCGCTTCTCCTCTCATCCGCTCCGCCGCTCCTCCGCTTCGGGCCCTGGTACTCCTGAACTGCTAGACATAAGCGAATCAGGCTCCAGGTCCTGGTACTCCCTCTCCGCGGGACTCAGGCGAATTGCCGGCCGGGCTTCCGCTCTCCTCCGCTCCTTCGCTCCTCCGCTCCTCCGTTCTGGCCCTGGTACTCCTGAACTGCTGGACATAAGCGAATTAGGTTCCAGGCCCTGGTACTCCCTCTCCGCGGGACTTAGGCGAATTTTTGGCCGGGCTTCCGCTCTCCTCCGCTCTTCCGCTCCTCCGGTCATCCGCTCATCCGCTCCGGGCCCTGGTACTCCGGACCGCTTGACATAAGTGAATCAGGCTCCCAGCCCTGGTACTCACAATCCGCGCGACATAGGGGAAATGTGGGCCGGGCTTCCGCTCTCCTCCGCTCCTCCGCTCCTCCGCTCCTCCGCTCATCCGCTCATCCGCTCCTCCGCTCCCCCGATCCTCCGCTCCAGGCCCTGGTACTCCTGAACTGCTGGACATAAGTGAATCAGGCTCCAGGCCCTGGTACTCCCTCTCCGCGGGACTCAGGCGAATTGCCGGCCGGGCTTCCGCTCTCCTCCACTCTTCCGCTCATCCACTCATCCGCCCCTCCCCTCCTCCGCTCCTCCGCACCTGGCCCTGGTACTCCTGAATTGCTGAACATCATTAAATCACGCTTCAGGCCCTGGTACTCCCTTTCCGCGGGACTCAGGCGAATTGTCGGCAGGATTCCGCTCTCCTCCGCTCCTCCGCTCCTCGGCTCCTCCCCACCTCCGCTCCTCCGCTCCTCCGCTCCTCCGCTCCTCCGCTCCTCCGCTTCTCCGCTCCTCCACTCCTCCGCTCCTCCGCTCCTCCGCTCCTCCGCTTCTCCTCTCATCCACTCCTCCGCACCTCCGCTCCGGGCCCTGGTACTCCTGAACTGCTGGACATAAGCGAATCAGGCTCCAGGCCCTGGTACTCCCTTTCCGCGGGACTTAGGCGAATATTCGGCCGGGCTTTCGCTCATTCCGGCTCCTCCGCTCCTCCGCTCCTCCGCTCCTCCGCTCCTCCGCTCTGGGCCCTGGTACTCCTGAACTGCTTGCCATAAGCGAATCAGGCTCCAGTCCCTGGTACTCCAGATCCGCGGGACTAAGGCAAAAAGTGGGCCGGGCTTCCGCTCTCCTCCGCTCCTCCACTCATCCAACCCTCCGCTCGTCCGCTCCTCCGCTCCAGCCCTGGTACTCCTGAACTGCTGGATATCATTAAATCACGCTTCTGGTCCTGGTACTCCCTTTCCGCGGGACTCAGGCGAATTGTCGGCCGGATTCCGCTCTCCTCCGGTCCTCCGCTCCTCCGCTCCTCCGGTCCGCCGCTCCTCCGCTCCTCCGCTCCTCCGTTCCGGCCCTGGTACTCCTGAACTGCTGGACATAAGCGAATCAGGCTCCAGGCCCTGGTACTCCCTTTCCGCGGGACTTAGGCGAATATTCGGCCGGGCTTACGCTCACCTCCGCTCCACCGCTCATCCGCTCATCCGCTCCTCCGCTCCTCCGCTCTGGGCCCTGGTACTCCTGAACTGCTTGCCATAAGCGAATCAGGCTCCAGGCCCTGGTACTCCCTTTCCGCGGGACTTAGGCGAATTGTCGGCCGGGCTTCCGCTCTCCTCCGCTTCTCCTCTCATCCGCTCCGCCGCTCGTCCGCTTCGGGCCCTGGTACTCCTGAACTGCTAGACATAAGCGAATCAGGCTCCAGGTCCTGTTACTCCCTCTCCGCGGGACTTAGGCGAATTGTTTGCCGGGCTACCGCTCTCCTCCGCTCCTCCGCTCTTCCGCTCCCCCGCTCCGGGCCCTGGTACTCCGGACCGCTTGACATAAGTGTATCAGGCTCCAAGCCCTGGTACTCCCAATCCGCGGGACATAGGGGAAATGTGGGCCGGCCTTCCGCTCTCCTCCGCTCCTCCGCTCCTCCGCTCCTCCGCTCATCCGCTCATCCACTCATCCGCTCCTCCGCTCCTCCGCTCCTCCGCTCCTCCGCTCAACCGCTCATCCGCTCCTCCGCTCCTCCGCTCATCCGCTCCTGCGCTCCTCCGCTCCTCCGCTCCTGGCCCTGGTACTCCTGAACTGCTGGACATAAGCGACTCAGGTTCTAGGCCCTGGTACTCCTTCTCTGTGGGACTCAGGCGAATTGCCGGCCGGGCTTCCGCTCTCCTCAGCTCATCCGCTCATCCGCTCATCCGCTCATCCGCTCATCCGCTCCTCCGCTCCTCCGCTCCTCCGCTCCTCCGCTCCACCGCTCCGGCCCTGGTACTCCTGAACTGCTGGACATAAGCGAATCAGGCTCCAGGCCCTGGTACTCCCTCTCCGCGGGACTAAGGCGAATATTCGGCCGGGCTTCCGCTCTCCTCCGCTTCTCCGCTCCTCCGCTCCTCCGCTCCTCCGCTCCTCCGCTCTAGGCCCTGGTACTCCTGAACTGCTTGCCATAAGCGAATCAGGCTCCAGGCCCTGGTACTCCCAATCCGCGGGACTCAGGCGAAATGTGGGCCGGGCTTCCGCTCTCCTCCGCACCTCCACTCCTCCGCTCATCCGCCCCTCCGCTCCTCCGCTCCTCCGCTCCGCCGCTCTGGGCCCTGGTACTCCTGAACTCCTTGCCATAAGCGAATCAGGCTCCAGGCCCTGGTACTCCCAATCCGCGGGACTCAGGCGAAATGTGGGCCGGTCTTCCGCTCTCCTCCCCACCTCCGCTCCTCCACTCATCCGCCCCTCCGCTCCTCCGCACCTCGGCCTGGTACTCCTGAATTGCTGAACATCATTAAATCACGCTTCTGGCCTTGGTACTCCCTTTCCGCGGGACTCAGGCGAATTGTCGGCCGGATTCCGCTCTCCTCCGCTCATCCGCTCCTCCGCTCCACCGCTTAAACGTTATTTTGCTCATCCGCTCCTCCGCTCCTCCGCTCCTGGCCCTGGTACTCCTGAACTGCTGGACATAAGCGAATCAGGCTCCAGGACCTGGTACTCCCTCTCCGCGGGACTAAGGCGAATTGCCGACCGGGCTTCCGCTCTCCTCAGCTCATCCGCTTATCCGCTCCTCCGCTCCTCCGCTCCTCCGCTCCTCCGCTCCTCCGCTCCTCCGCTCCTCCGCTCCTCCGCTCCTCCGCTCCTCCGCTCCTCCGCTCCTCCGCTCCTCCGCTCCGGCCCTGGTACTCCTGAACTGCTGGACATAGCGAATCAGGCTCCAGGCCCTGGTACTCCCTCTCCGCGGGACTTAGGCGAATTGTTGGCCGGGCTTCCGCTCTCCTCCGCTCCTCCGCTCCTCCGCTCCTCCGCTCCTCCGCTCTGGGCCCGGTTCTCCTGAACTGCTTGCCATAAGCGAATCAGGCTCCAGGCCCTGGGACTCCCTTTCCGCGGGACTCAGGCGAGATGTCGGCCGGATTCCACTCTCCTCCGCTCATCCGCTCCTCCGCTCCACCGCTTAAACGTTCTTCTGCTCATCCGCTCCTCCGCTCCTCCGCTCCTGACCCTGGTACTCCTGAACTGCTGGACATAAGCGAATCAGGCTCCAGGCCCTGGTACCCCCTCTCCGCGGGACTCAGGCGAATTGTTGGCCGGGCTTCCGCTCTCCTCCGCTCCTCCGCTCCTCCGCTCCTCCGCTCCCCCGCTCCTCCGCTCCTCCGCTCCTCCTCTCTTCCGCTCCGGGCCCTTGAACTCCCGATATGCGGGACTTCGGTGAATTCCGGGCCAGTCTTCTGCTCTTCTGCTCTCCTCCGCTTCTTCGCTCCCCCGCTTTGGACCCTGGAACTCCCGAACTGGGCCGGGCTTCTGCCCTCCGCCTCTCCTCTGCTCATCCGCTCCAGGCCCTGGCACTCCCTGTCATCCAGTCATTCGCATGTGCGTGCCCGGAAGTCCGGGAGCTCCACTCAACCGTCCGGGGGATACGGGTAAGGGGTCCTGCTCCCCCCCCCTTGCCGCCTCTGAGAAGAGAAACATCTCCGCTCCTCCGCTCCTCCGCTTCTCAAGTCCTCCGCTCCTCCGCTGCGGAACCAGGTACTACCGATCCGCCAGACTCAGGTGAATTGCGGACAGGGCTTTTGCTGTCCTCCGCTCCTCCGCTTTGGGCCCTGGAACTCCCGAACCGCTGGACATAAGCGAATCACGGTCCGGGCTTCTGCCCTCCTCCGCTCCTCACCTCATCCGCTCCAGGCCCTGGTACTCCCAGTACGCGGGAACCCCCCCCCACCCACCAAAACAAACTCTCACACACACACACACACACACACACACACACACACACACACACACACACACAGACACACACCCATACACACACACACACACACACACACACACACACACACACACACACACACACCTGAACTCATCATAGCTGTGCTAATAGCATTGGCCGAAACGTATCCACAACAAAACAAACATTAGCTCATCCACTCATTCACATATGTGTGTGCCCAGAGGTACGGGAGCTCCAGTCATACGTCCGGGTGATCTATGTCGGGAGAAGGCTCACATTGGCCGGTCTAAGGGGTCCTGCTGCCCCCAAGCTTCCCCGCCTTTGAGAAGAGAAACATAACTCCGCTCCTCCGCTTCTCAACTCCTCTGCTCCTCCGCTATGGGCCCTGGTGCCCCCGATCCTCCGAACTCAGGCGAATAGCGTGACGTGCTTCTGCTCTCCTATAAGCCCCTACACACTTCAAACACGGCTGTTATCACCCTGTTACTGCATTACAATGACACCCATTTGCTTTTGATCTCAGTGTCTGCCACCGTACGGAAAAAGCGGGGGGGACGGGAGACATAAGGGCATTCGTTCTGTATGTAATCAGAAGTTAATAGTGTTAACGGTTCGCGAGAATTTTTTAATGCTAGACAAAAAAGAAAATTAAAAGGAAATAATTAAATAAATAGATAGAAAAATAAAATTAAAAACTAAAAAAAAAAATTGTAAGGGGAATATAACATGTAATTAAGTTGGCCGTTCACAAGGAATCTCAGACATCAAACTGTTTTTAATTGAACATAAATAGTACACACAAATATACAAATGTACAAATAAACATGGCAAGGTAGAACTGAATGTCAATGAAACAACCAGGGATGAGGAAGCAACGGACATAAGGACATTTGTTCTGTATGTAATCAGAAGTTAATAGTGTTAACGGTTTGTGAGAAATTTACAGTGCTAGACAAAAAAAGAAATTAAAAGGAAATAATTAAATCAATAGATAGACAAATAAAAAATTAAAACGAAAAAAAAATTGCAAGGGGAATATAACATGTAATTAAGTTTTTTTTTTTGTTTTTTGTTTTTTTTTTTTCAAAAAAAAGGAATCTCAGACATGGGTAACTGTATATTTTTTAGTTTTTGGATTTTTCCATAAGTTTTAAGGATTTTTTTTTATAATTCAAAATCGTTTATGAAGAAATTAAAATTTGGGGAGCATTTTTGCATTCTGTTTTTGTGAATGAAGAACTTGGCCAGGCCTAAAAGAACATTGACACGGAGTTCATCTGTTATGTTGCTTATAAGTAAACCAAATGTGATATCATCTTTTGAGAGGGAAACTGGTGACGATGGAATGAGAATGAGAAAAAATATATGGTCAGTGGTTTCAATGTTGTCTTCACAAAATGTACAAATATTATCTTCAAAAGTAAAGCGTACCCTCAATAATTCCTTAGATGGGTAGATGTCATTCATAATTTAGAAGTGGGTTTCTTTGTGCCTTGGGGGGTATGGGTAGAGTCAGATACATAGTTCGCAGCGTGGCAATCGATTCCTTATCAAATTCATTTCAAATATTATTTTTGTTTTGACGTCCAGGGAATAAGTTTCCTGTGAAACATGTCCTAATAAAGGAGTTGCTGCACTTTCTGTCCGGAATTGAGATTCCCTGGAGTGATAGTCGGGGTAACTGTGGTTGTACGGTTCGGTGCGTCATTATATTTTTGGTCAGGAATACAAATTGTCGAGGCAGTGCGTTTCGTAACTTTATCAACTCTAATATGGGAGGCTTAAATCTGTGTGTAGTACAGAACTGTTCATAGTCTAGACGACTGCCATTGTCATCCATCAAGTCAATTATTGACCATATACCTTTCTCAAAGCATTCCTTGTAAAACAGAGGTTTGTTGCCATGCAGTACATATCGATTGTTCCAAATTATTGTACTGTGTGGTGAGAAATTGTGTACATATATCATTTTCCAGTATAATAGTATTTGTTTATGGAACTCTGAAAATTGGACAGGAATCTCGTTGATATCCAAGTCAGAGATAAGTAGAAGACTTAGGCTGCCGACTATGTTGAATAAGTAGTTTGGAGTACAATACCAGAAAAAATGATGATGTTTGATCCAGGATTTCAACCAGTTCACCTTCAATGTCCCATTCAGGCAGTCCAACTCTATCACTTTCAGCCCTCCGTCACTTGTTTCTTTCCCCATATGTGATTTTTTTAGATGGTGTGGTTTGTTCCTCCAGATAAAGTTGAAATTTATTTGGTTAATAGATTTTATGAGTTGATTTGGAGCAGCATTGGAATACACTGGGTATATACATCTGGATAAACATTCCATTTTAGTCAAATATATCCGGCCTAATATTGATAAATCTCTTTGGAGCCATATATTCAATTTAGCTTTACTTTGATTCAGTTTAGATTCAATGTTCCTGGACTGATTTAACTTTTGGTCCTTAGATAGGAAAATGCTCAAGTATTTTATTTCTGATTTGATAGGAACATTGCTGATTTCCTTTAGTGGTGAGTCATGCAGCTCAAGAAGTTTGCATTTCTTTAAGTTTAATGACAATCCTGAAGCCTTGGAGAATGTTTTAATTTTTTCAACGCTTATTGGGACTTGATGTTCATTTTTCAAAACTAAGGTTGTGTCATCTGCCAGCAGGCTAATAACAATTTCTGTCCCCGACATTATTTCTGTCCCACACATACACACACACACACACACACACATACACACACACACACACACACACACACACACACACACACACACACACACACACACACACACACACACACACACACTCACACACACCTTAATTCCACTCTTTTATATACGCATGTCTGGAGTTCCGGGAGCTCGTTCTCAGCGTTCTGGGGATAATCATAGCTGTGCTGATAGCATTAGCCGAAACGCCCCCCCCCCCCACACCACCACCACCACCACCCCACACACATTAGCTCCTCCATTCATTCACATGTACACGCCGGCTGCTCCGGGAGCTCCACGCCGACGTTTCGGTGATCGATGTCCGGAGAAGGTGCACCATTACCGGTCTGCGGTGTCCTGTAGACCCCCCCCCCCCCCATACACACATGCAATACGCCTTGAAACGCATCGCTCGCACCGACGCGGGGAATCCTTTTCCCTACTTCCACAACAACGGCGAGAATCGCGTTGCGTCGGCCGCCGTGAGGAAGGGGGGGGGGCGGCATTAAGGGGGGGGGGAGAGAGAGACATGGAGATTTTCTCAGCCTCTCATTCTTTTTTTTTTTTTTTGAATTGAACATAAATAGTACACACAACTATACAAATGTACAAATAAACATGGCAAGGTAGAACTGAATGTGAATGAAACAACCAGGCATGAGGAAGCAAAGGACATAAGGACATTCGTTCTGTATGGAATCAGAAGTTAATAGTGTTAACGGTTTGTGAGAAATTTACAATGCTAGACAAAAAAAGAAATTAAAATGAAATAATTAAATCAATAGATAGACTAATAAAAAATTAAAACGAAAAAAAGATTGCAAGGGGAGTACAACATGTAATTAAGTTGGCGACTCACAAGGAATCTCAGATATCAAACTGTATATTTTTTGTTGATTATATATAAACATATACAAAACAAACATATATTGTTTGTTGTTGTTTATTTTTGGGATATGTTGAGGAATATTTGTTGGAAAGGAGTCACAATCGCTTTTTGACAATGTCGAAGTGTATAGGTGGCGATAGAATTTAAAGATTTCTGTGGAAATTATAGCCTCATCTGTAATTTCCTTGTTATTAAGACGGTCTTCCGCTTTGCTCCGCTCCTCCGCTCCTCCGCTCCTCCGCTCCTCCGCTGCGGAACCAGGTACTACCGATCCGCCAGACTCAGGTGAATTGCGGACAGGGCTTTTTGCTGTCCTCCGCTTCTCCGCTTTGGGCCCTGGAACTCCCGAACCGCTGAACATAAGCGAATCACGGTCCGGGCTTCTGCCCTCCTCCGCTCCTCACCTCATCCGCTCCAGGCCCTGGTACTCCCTGTCCGCGGGAACACCCCCCCACCCACCAAAACAAACTCTCACACACAGATAAACACACGCACACACACACACACACACACACACACACACACACACAGACAAACACACAAACACACACACACACACCTGAACTCATCATAGCTGTGCTAATAGCATTGGCCAAAACGTATCCACAACAAAACAAACATTAGCTCATCCACTCATTCACATATGTGTGTGCCTAGAGGTACGGGAGCTCCAGTCATACGTCCGGGTGATCTATGTCCGAAGAAGGCTCACATTGGCCGGTCTAAGGGGTTCTTCTGCCCCCAAGCTTCCCCGCCTCTGAGAGGAGAAAAATTACCTCCGCTTCTCAGCTCCACCGCTCCTCCTGTATGGGCTCTGGTACTCCCCCCCCCCACCTAAACAAACTCTCACACATACACACACAAACACACTCACACACACACAAAAACACACAAACACACACACACACACACACACATACACACACACCTTAACTCATCATAGCTGTGCTAATAGCATTAGCCGAAACGCATCCACAACCAAACAAACATTAGCTCATCCACTCATTCACATGTGTGTGCCCAATGGTCCGAGAGCTCCAATCATACGTCCGGGGGATCTATGTCCGGAGTATGCTCACATTAGCCAGTCTAAGGGGTTCTTCTGCCCCCAAACTTCCCCGCCTCTGAGAGGAGAAACATTACCTCCGCTCCTCCGCTTCTCAGCTCCATCGCTCCTCCGCTTTGGGCCCTGGAATTCCCGAACCGCTGGACATAAGCGAATCACGGGCCAGGCTTCTGCCCTCCTCCGCTCCTCAGCTCATCCGCTCGAGGCCCCGGTACTCCCTGTCCGCGACCCCCCCCCACCTAAACAAATTCACACTCACACACACGCACACACACACACACACAGACACACACACACACACACACACACAAACACACCTTAACTCATCATAGCTGTGCTAATAGCATTAGCCGAAACGCATCCACAACCAAACTGTTGCGTTTAAGTTCGCAGCTTCTTCGTTTTCCATGTTTCGGAAGGAATTCACAAGTTTGCCTTGTTTGAATCGTCTTTTATTTTCTTCTTCACAGCTCCGGGAATCAACATCGGTTAGCCATGGGACATGTACAGTACAGAGTGAGGGAAAAATTCCCGCCAGCACCGCTATACCAAAAAAAAAACACTGACGTAGAAGTTAACGTCAAGTTAGCTGAACAGTCGCGAAAAACTAAAACAAGTCCCAAACCTTGTCATAAAGTGCCATGCATTTCCTGAGAGTAGATACAAATACAACATATGTATACTAGAATGTAAACTCAAATAAAACTAATGAGATCACCTATTTCAACACCCCCTCTTGATCTCAACATCCAAAAAAAAACTTTGGACATTTGAATTTCCAAAGAACCACTTTTTGAATTTTTCTATTGTTACCTTTGTCATGAGTTTGTCAAGATGTCTGCCAACATGTCCTCTGATGGACAATAGATAAGATTTATTTAACCCTCACTGAGTGCTTCACGAATGAAATGATATTTTACATCAATGTGTTTTGACCTTTGTCTGTTTACAGGATTCTTACTCAGTGCGATGGCCCCCTGATTGTCTCCGTAGATTGTTGTGCAACTGTACATTTTGTTGTCCATACCGTTTAACAGTTGAGACAGGTACATGTTTTCTTGTGCGGTGGTGGCTCGGCCGATGTATTCAGCCTCACATGTTGACAGGGCCACTGTGGGCTGTTTCCTTGACTTCCATGCAATGGCTGGGCCTTGTTTTGTTAAACTGAAACAGTAGCCTGTAGTGCTACGTCTGTCTTCTACAGATGATGCCCAGTCTGAATCACTGTAAGCTATCAGGTTCAAATCCTCCTTATTTGTCTTGAAACTTAGTTCATAATCAGCTGTCCCCTTCAAAAACCTCAGGACATGTTTTGGAGCTACTAAGTTTTTTACTTTTGCCATTGCCAGATTCTGTGATAGTTTGCTCACTATCCAGCTGATATCAGGTCTGGTGCAAGTCATGGCATAAATAAGACTGCCTACAATCTCACGATATTCTTTGGGGTCGACAGGTTCACTTTGCTCATTTTCATCAGCTACAGGGATGCCCTCTAATTTTTGCTCACTTGGAGTAGATCTTGCTTTACATTCTGACATTCCAAATCTCTCTAGCATTTTTAGGATGTACTTTGTCTGGTTCATTTTGATTTCATCCCCCTTTTGTTCAAATTGTATGCCCAAAAAATATGATAGTTTCCCCAGGTCTTTCATGTTGAACTTGAATTTCATGTTCTGTTTAAATGTGCTGAGTGCATCATTGCTGCTTGCTGCAATAATTAAATCATCTACCCAAATTATTACAATGATTGTGTCACCATTTTCCGTCTGTTTTCTGTACACACAGTGGTCAGAGAGATTTCTCACAAAGTTGTCCTGTTCTAAATGGTCATTAAGGAGTTCATACCAGTTTCTTCCTGATTGTTTCAGGCCATAAAGAGATTTCTTTAATCTATACACTAGTTTCTCTCCTGTTTCTGACATCATTTCAAACCCTTCTGGTTGTTCCAAGAAAATCTCCTCATGTATAGGAGCATGTAAATATGCCGTCTTAACATCCATTTGATGGACAATGAGGTTATTTTGTACGGCTATCTGCATTAGTGCCCGCACTGATGTAATGTTAGCTGTCGGTGCAAAAGTTCCATAGTAGTCTATGGCTTCTGTTTGATTGTAACCCTTAGCTACATATCTGGCCTTAAATATTTGTCCTCCTTCAGCATTTTCTTTAAGGGCAAATACCCATTTTCCTCCAATTACTTTTCTCCCTTCAGGTAAAGTTGTCAGTTCAAATGTGTCATTCTATTTAATCGAGTCAATCTCTTCCCTCATGGCACAATTCCACCCGGGTGCCAGTGGTGACTTCAGTGCTTCACTATAATTCTGTGGGACTCCGCACACAGTCCTGTAACAGTAATCAATAGTTGTATGATTTTTATCATTGTTAATATAGTCTGTCTGATCATCCTCTAAATACCTTGGAACGACCCTTTTTCGTCTAGGATAGCGACTGGTTTGATTATATCTGGGTTTTATGTCTGACCTCGTCTCTTTTTCATTTTGGACATTTTCTGCTGTTTCTTCGTCATGTGACACATCTGCGTTAGTACTCTCATCCTCATTTTGTATATGGTTGTCTGTTTTATTTTCACTTTGTGACACAGCAATACTGGTTTCATCTGTAGATTCTGTGCCTTCATATCCCTGGATTTCTGTCTCATAATCATCAGTTTGTGTTTGTTGTTCAATTCTTCCCTTTTTGATCAATTTCACCAGTCTCTGTTTTGCCACTTTTTCTGTAAGTGGATTATAGACCAGGTATGAAGGGCTTTTCTTACTGTATCCCACAAATATTCCTCTTTCACATCTGGGATCTAATTTCTTAGTGTCATGTTTGTATGCAGAACACTCAGTTCCGAATATCCACATTTTTGAGAGATTTGGCTTTCTCCCTGTTAACATGAAGTATGGGGTATTTTCGAGTCTGTCATTGTAACATCTATTTCGAATATGGGCAGCGGTCTGGACAGCATAAGGCCACAAAACCTTTGGTAATCCTTTTTCTATTAGCATACACCTTGCCATTTCAAAAAGGGTCCTCCATTATCTTTCTGCTGTCCCATTTTGATGGGGAGAGTATGGGGATGATGTTTCATGTCTTATGCCTTTCTCCCTTAGAAGAGATTGAAAAGCATTTCCTGTGAATTCAGTCCCGTTGTCTGACCTGATACATTTGACACGACCATACGCTGCACTGTCAGCAAGGAACTTCTCTGTTGCTAATGTAGCTTCACTCTTGTATTTGAGAAAATATACAAATACTGCCCCTGAATAATCATCTGTGAATGAAATGACATACTTATGCCCTTCTTGACCAGCTGGTTCAATCGGGCCTGATAAGTCAGCGTGTACCATTTTTAGGGGTGCATCAGCTTTTGCATCAGCTTGCCTGTTTCTGCTATTTGTGAATTTTCCCTCTGTGCATACGTTACAGTCTACCTTGGTCTGACCTGTAATCTTCATACCCTCGACTAAGTTTGGTCATTTTAATACATCTTTTACATTGCGGTGTCTCATAATCTCATGCCATGTTTTGACATCACAAGTTCAGTTTACTTTATCCCTGGACATCATGTCATTTACTGTATCATCATAAAGTTGTTGATAATTTACCGTTCTTATGTAGTAGAGTCTGTCACATTCCTCAATGCTGAAAATTGTTCCTTCTTTGGTTATGAATCTGTTCTCTCCTTCTTTGAATATCACGCTGGCTCCATCAGCTGTGGCTGCCTTCACCGATATGAAGTCCTGAGGATATGATGGGATGAATAAGGCTCCCCTTAAGGTTACCAGGACAGGTTTTCCTTCAATGTCCTGGAGTAACACTTCTGCATCACCTCTTTTTAGTGCCACTTTGTTTCTTCTGGTCCCGTCTGCTAGCTCCATGTAATGTTTGTTTGGGTTGAAAAACTCATCAAATCTTGTGAATTTGTCTTCTTGTGTTATGATGTGTGATGTAGCGCCACAGTCTACCATCAGTCCATTTTTTCTGATATTTTCCGGAGGGACTTTTTGACTGACCTTGAATACAAAAGTTTGCTCATCTTCCTTATCTTTGTCTTGGATGTCTGTGTTTTGTTTGACCGAGTCTTCTTTGGGCTTGGATTTTCTTCTGCATGTCTCATCGGTGTGGGTTGCGCTTCTGTGATAGCTGCACCATTTTGGCCCTGATTTTTGGTGACAAGCTTTTGACATATGGCCACGGTTTCCACATCCATAGCAGATCACGGTTGACATGTCCACTTTCATGACATTGTCTGATTTGGTTTTGCTGTCAAACTTTTCAGTCTCTTCATAACTTCTTAGTTTACTCTTGAACTGAATAAACGTCATTTCTTCACTGCTCTGAGTTACATGAATGACGAAGGGCTTGTATGGTTCTGGAAGCCCTTTCATAACCATAGCGATCATCAGCTCATCACTTATCACCTGTTTTGTGTTTCTCGGAGCGGTGACTGCCTTTTCTGCTCTGATAATGTAATCTGTTATTGTTTCGTCGGGTTCCTTCTTGAGTGAGCATAGTTCGCTGTACAGGGAAATAATTCTGGGCTTACCCTGGCTGGCATAATGATCCCGTAATATTTTCAAAGCTTTTCGACCGTCATCTGCGGCTTCCCTCATTACCAATGATAGACTTTTATCATCGAGGAACTGGATAAGCTCAGCGTAGCATTCTGCATTTTTACCTGGGTCGGGCTCAACAGTTGAAAGAATTGTCTCTTTCAAACCTTCAAGTCGCATGTGTCCCAGAAACTTTACTTCCCAAAGCTCGTAGTTGTTTTCGTCTCCATCGGCAACCAAACGTTGCCATCTTCCTCCTTTTGTTCGTAGCCTGGGCCCATAACCTGGTGCGTTTAAGTTTGCAGCTTCTTCGTTTTCCATGTTTCGGAAGGAATTCACAAGTTTGCCTTGTTTGAATCGTCTTTTATTTTCTTCTTCACAGCTCCGGGAATCAACATCGGTTAGCCATGGGACATGTACAGTACAGAGTGAGGGAAAATTCCCGCCAGCAGCGCTATACCAAAAAAGAAAACACTGACGTAGAAGTTAACATCAAGTTAGCTGAACAGTCGCGAAAAACTAAAACAAGTCCCAAACCTTGTCATAAAGTGCCATACATTTCCTGAGAGTATATACAAATACCACATATGTATACTAGAATGTAAACTCAAATAAAACTAATGAGATCACCTATCTCAAATCAAACAAACATTAGCTCATCCACTCATGCACATGTGTGTGCCCAATGGTCCGGGAGCTCGAATCATCCGTCCGGGGGACCTATGTCCTAGAGAAGGCTCACATTGGCCAGTCTAAGGCGCCCTGCTGCCCCCAAACTTCCCCTCCTCTGCGTTTGAGAAGAGAAACATTACCTCCGCTCCTCCGCTCCTCTGCTTCTCCGCTTCACCGTTCCTCCGCTATGGGCCTTGTTAACCCTAACCCTAACCCTAACCCTAACCCTAACCCCCTGTCCGCGGCCCCCCCCCACCTAAACAAACTGTCACACACATATACACAAACGCACACACACACACACAAACACACACACACACACACACACAAGAACACACAAACACACAAAAACACACACACACACACACCTTAAGTCATCATAGCTGTGCTGATAGCATTAGCCGAAACGCATCCACAACCAAACAAACATTAGCTCATCCACTCATTCACATGTATGTGCCCAGAGGTCTGGGAGCTCCGGGCATACGTCCGGGGCATCTATGTTCGGAGAAGGCACACATTGGCCGGTCTAAGGGATCCTGCTGCCCCCAAGCTTCCCCGCCTTTGAGAAGAGAAATATAATATCGCTCCTCTGCTCCTCCGCTTCTCAACACCTCCGCTCCTCCGCTATGGGCCCTGGTACTCCTGATCCTGCGAACTCAGGAGAATTGCGTGACGTGCTTCTGCTCTCCTCCACTCCTCCGCTTCTCCACTCCTCCGCCTTTCCGCTTTGGGCCCTGGAACTCCCGAACCGCTGGATATAAGGGAATCACGGGCCGGGCTTCTACCCTGCTCTGCTCCTCAGCTCATCCGCTCGAGGCCTTGGTACTCCCTGTCCGCAACCCCCCCCACCTAAACAAACTCTCACACACACACACAGACACACACACACACCCAAACACACACACACATACACACAGACCTTAACTGATCATAGCTGTGCTAATAGCATTAGCCGAAACGCATCCACAACCAAACAAACATTAGCTCATCCACTCATTCACATGTGTGTGCCCAATGGTCCGGCAGCTCCAATCATACGACCGGAGGATCTATGTCTGGAGAATGCTCACATTAGCCCATCTAAGGGGTTCTGCTACCCCCAAGCTTCCCTGCCTCTGAGAGAATAAACATCACCTCCGCTCCTCCGCTTCTCAGCTCCACTGCTCCTCTGCTTTGGGCCCTGGAATTCCCGAACCGCTGGACATAAGCGATTCACGGGCCGAGCTTCTGCCTTCCTCCGCTCCTCAGCTCATCCGCTCTTGGCCCTGGTACTCCCTGTCCGCGACCCCCCCCCCCCACCAAAAGAGCCTCTCACACACACACACACACACAAAGACACTCACACACACACACAGACACACACATACACACATACACACACTTTAAGTCTTCATAGCTGTGCTAATAGCATTAGCCAAAACGCATCCACAACCAAACAAACATTAGCTCATCCACTCATTCACATGTGTGTGCCCTGGTACTCCCTGTCCGCGACCCCCCCCCACCAAAAGAAACTATCACACACATACACAAAGACACTCACACACACACACACACAGACACGCATACACACCTTAAGTCATCATAGCTGTGCTAAAAGCATTAGCCGAAACGCATCCACAACCACAAACACTAGCTCATCCACTCATTCACATGTATGTGCCCAGAGGTCTGGGAGCTTCGGTCATACGTCTGGGGGAGCTATCTCCAGAGAAGGCTCACATTAGGCCGTCTAAGGGGTTCTTCTGCCCCCAAGCTTCCCCGCCTCTGAGAGAAGAAACATTACCTCCGCTCCTCTGCTCCTCCGCTTCTCAGCTCCACCGCTCCTCCGTTATTGGCCCTGGTACCCCCCCCCACCTAAACACACTCACACACACACAAAAACACACAAACACACACAAAGACACTCACACACACACACACACACACACACACACACACACACAAACGCACCTTAACTCATCATAGCTGTGCTAATAGCATTAGCCGAAATGCATCCACTACCAAACAAACATTAGCTCATCCACTCATTCACATGTGTGTGCCCAATGGTCCGGGAGCTCCAATCATACATCCGGGGGATCTATATCTGGAGAAGGCTCACAGTGGCCGGTCTAAGGCGTCCTACTGCACCCAAACTTCCCATCCTCTGCCTTTGAGAAGAGAAACATTACCTCCGCTCCTCCATTCCTCCGCTTCTCCGCTCCACCGCTCCTCCGCGATGGGCCCTGGTACCCCCCCCCCACCTAAACAAACTCTCACACATACACACACGAACAAACTCACACAGACACAAAAACAAACAAACACACACACACACACACACACACACACACCTTAACTCATCATAGCTGTGCTAATAGCATTAGCCGAGACGCATCCACAACCAAACAAACATTAGCTCATCCACTCATTCACATGTGTGTGCCCAGTGGTCCGGGAGCTCCAATCATACGTTCGGGGGATCTATGTCCGGAGAATGCTCACGTTAGCCCGTCTAAGGGGTTCTGCTGCCCCCAAGCTGCTCCGCCTCTGAGAGAAGAAACATTACCTTCGCTCCTCTGCTCCTCCGCTTCTCAGCTCCACCGCTCCTCCGCTATGGGCCCTGGTACTCCCCCCCCCCCCCCCCCCCCAACTAAACAAACTCTCACACAAAATCACTCACACACACACAAAAACACACAAACACACAAACACACATACACACACACCTTAACTCATCATAGCTGTGCTAATAGCATTAGCCGAAACGCATCCGCAACCAAACAAACATTCGCTCATACACTCATTCACATGTGTGTGCCCAATGGTAGTCCCTGTCCGCGACCCCCCCCCCCCACCAAAAGAGCCTCTCACACACACACACACACACAAAGACACACACACAGACACAAACATACACACATACACACACCTTAAGTCTTCATAGCTGTGCTAATAGCTTTAGCCGAAACGCATCCACAACCAAACAAACATTAGCTCATCCACTCATTCACATGTGTGCGCCCTGGTACTCCGTGTCCGCCCCCCCCCCCCCCCCCCCCCCACCAAAACAAACTATCACACACATACACAAAGACACTCACACACACACACACACTGACACACATACACACATTAAGTCATCATAGCTGTGCTAACAGCATTAGCCGAAACGCATCCACAACCAAACAAACATTAGCTCATCCACTCATTCACATGTGTGCGCCCTGCTACTCCGTGTCCGCGACCCCCCCCCCCACCAAAACAAACTATCACACACATACACAAAGACACTCACACACACACACACTGACACACATACACACATTAAGTCATCATAGCTGTGCTAATAGCATTAGCCGAAACGCAGCCACATCCAAACAAACATTAGCTCATCAACTCATTCACATGTATGTGCCCAATGGTCCGCTTCTCCGCTCCATCGCTCCTCCGCTATAGGCCCTGGTACTCCTGATCCGCCGGACTCAGGAGAATTATGGGACGTGCTTCTGCCCTCCATCCGCTTCACAGCTCATCCGCTCCAGGCCCAGCTACCCCCTGTCCGCGCCCCCCCCCACCTAAACAAACTGTCACACACATATACACAAACGCACAAACAAACACACACACACACACACACAAGAACACACAAACAAAGAAACACACAAACACACACACACACAAACACCTTAAGTCATCATAGCTGTGCTAATAGCATTAGCCGAAACGCATCCACTACCAAACAAACATTAGCTCATCCACTCATTCACATGTGTGTGCCCAATGGTCCGGGAGCTCCAATCATACATCCGGGGGATCTATATCTGGAGAAGGTTCACAGTGGCCGGTCTAAGGCGTCCTACTGCACCCAAACTTCCCATCCTCTGCCTTTGAGAAGAGAAAAATTACCTCCGCTCCTCCATTCCTCCCACACATACACACACACCTTAACTCATCATAGCTGTGCAAATAGCATTAGCCGAAACGCATCAACAACCAAACAAACATTAGCTCATCCACTCATTCACATGTGTGTGCCCAGGTACTCCCTGTCCGCGACCCCCCCCCCACCAAAAGAAACTATCACACACATACACAAAGACACTCACACACACACACACACAGACACACATACACACCTTAAGTCATCATAGCTGTGCTAAAAGCATTAGCCGAAACGCATCCACAACCACACAAACATTAGCTTATCCACTCATTCACATGTATGTGACCAGAGGTCTGGGAGCTCCGGTCATACGTCTGGGGGAGCTATCTCCAGAGAAGGCTCACATTAGGCCGTCTAAGGGGTTCTTCTGCCCCCAAGCTTCCCCGCCTCTGAGAGAAGAAACATTACCTCCGCTCCTCTGCTCCTCCGCTTCTCAGCTCCACCGCTCCTCCGCTATTGGCCCTGGTACCCCCCCCCCACCTAAACACACTCACACACACACAAAAACACACAAACACACACAAAGACACTCACACACACACACACACACACACACACACACACACACACACACACAAACGCACCTTAACTCATCATAGCTGTGCTAATAGCATTAGCCGAAACGCATCCACAACCAAACAAACATTAGCTCATCCACTCATTCACATGTGTGTGCCCAGTGGTCCGGGAGCTCCAATCATACGTTCGGGGGATCTATTTCCGGAGAATGCTCACATTAGCCCGTCTAAGGGGTTCTGCTGCCCCCAAGCTGCTCCGCCTCTGAGAGAAGAAACATTACCACCGCTCCTCTGCTCCTCCGCTTCTCAGCTCCACCGCTCCTCCGCTATGGGCCCTGGTACTCCCCCCCCCACCCCCCCCCTACCTAAACAAACTCTCACACAAAATCACTCACACACACACAAAAACACACAAACACACAAACACACATACACACACACCTTAACTCATCATAGCTGTGCTAATAGCATTAGCCGAAACGCATCCACAACCAAACAAACATTCGCTCATCCACTCATTCACATGTGTGTGCCCAATGGTACTCCCTGTCCGCGACCCCCCCCCCCCCCCCCACCAAAAGAGCCTCTCACACACACACACACAAACAAAGACACTCACACACACACAGACACAGCCATACACACACCTTAAGTCTTCATAGCTGTGCTAATAGCTTTAGCCGAAACGCATCCACAACCAAACAAACATTAGCTCATCCACTCATTCACATGTGCTCGCTCTGGTACTCCGTGTCCGCCCCCCCACCAAAACAAACTATCACACACATACACAAAAACACTCACACACACACACACACACTGACACACATACACACATTAAGTCAGCATAGCTGTGCTAATAGCATTAGCCGAAACGCATCCACAACCAAACAAACATTAGCTCATCCACTCATTCACATGTATGTGCCCAGAGGTCTGGGAGCTCCGGTCATACGTCTGGGGGAGCTATCTCCAGAGAAGACTCACATTAGGCCGTCTAAGGGGTTCTTCTGCCCCCAAGCTTCCCCACCTCTGAGAGAAGAAACATTACCTCCGCTCCTCTGCTCCTCCGCTATTGGCCCTGGTACCCCCCCCCCACCTAAACACACTTACACACACACAAAAACACATAAACACACACACGCGCACACACACACACACACACAAACACACACACACACACACACACACAAACACACCTTAACTCATCATAGCTGTGCTAATAGCATTAGCCGAAACGCATCCACTACCAAACAAACATTAGCTCATCCACTCATTCACATGTGTGTGCCCAATGGTCCGGGAGCTCCAATCATACATCCGGGGGATCTATATCTGGAGAAGGCTCACAGTGGCCGGTCTAAGGCGTCCTACTGCACCCAAAATGCCTTTGAGAAGAGAAACATTACCTCCGCTCCTCCATTCCTCCGCTTCTCCGCTCCACCGCTCCTCCGCGATGGGCCCTGGTACCCCCCGCCCCACCTAAACAAACTCTCACACATACACACACGAACACACTCACAAAGACACAAAAACAAACAAACACACACACACACACACACACACACACACCTTAACTCATCATAGCTGTGCTAATAGCATTAGCCGAAACGTATCCACAACCAAACAAACATTAGCTCATCCACTCATTCCAATGTGTGTGCCCAGTGGTCCGGGAGCTCCAATCATACGTTCGGGGGATCTATGTCCGGAGAATGCTCACATTAGCCCGTCTAAGGGGTTCTGCTGCCCCCAAGCTGCTCCGCCTCTGAGAGAAGAAACATTACCTTCGCTCCTCTGCTCCTCCGCTTCTCAGCTCCACCGCTCCTCCGCTATGGGCCCTGGTACTCCCCCCCCCCCCACCTAAACAAACTCTCACACAAAATCACTCACACACACACAAAAACACACAAACACACAAACACACATACACACACACCTTAACTCATCATAGCTGTGCTAATAGCATTAGCCGAAACGCATCCACAACCAAACAAACATTCGCTCATCCACTCATTCACATGTGTGTGCCCAATGGTACTCCCTGTCCGCGACCCCCCCCCCCCCCACCAAAAGAGCCTCTCACACACACACACACACACAAAGACACTCACACACACACAGACACACACATACACACATACACACACCTTAAGTCTTCATAGCTGTGCTAATAGCTTTAGCCGAAACGCATCCACAACCAAACAAACATTAGCTCATCCACTCATTCACATGTGTGCGCCCTGGTACTCCGTGTCCCCCCCCCCCCACCAAAACAAATTGTCACACACATACATAAAGACACTCACACACACACACACACTGACACACATACACACATTAAGTCAGCATAGCTGTGCTAATAGCATTAGCCGAAACGCATCCACAACCAAACAAACATTAGCTCATCTACTCATTCACATGTGTGCGCCCTGGTAGTCCGTGTCCGCGACCGCCCCCCCCCCCCCCCCACCAAAACAAACTATCACACACATACACAAAGACACTCACACACACACACACACACTGACACACATACACACATTAAGTCATCATAGTTGTGCTAATAGCATTAGCCGAAACGCATCCACAACCAAACAAACATTAGCTCATCAACTCATTCACATGTGTGTGCCCAATGGTCCGCTTCTCCGCTCCACCGCTCCTCCGCTATAGGCCCTGGTACTCCCGATCCGCTGGACTCAGGAGAATTATGGGACGTGCTTCTGCGCTCCATCTGCTTCACAGCTCATCCGCTCCAGGCCCAGCTACCCCCTGTCCGCGCCCCCCCCCCCCACCTAAACAAACTGTCACACACATATACACAAACGCACACACAAACACACACACACACACACACACACACACAAGAACACACAAACACACAAACACACACACACACACACACCTTAAGTCATCATAGCTGTGCTAATAGCTCCCAAGCTTCCCCGCCTCTGAGAGGAGAAACAATACCTCCGCTACTCCGCTCCTCCGCTTCTCAGCTCCACCGCTCCTCCGCTATGGGCCCTGGTACCCCCCCCCCACCTAAACACACTCACACACACACAAAAACACACGCGCACACACACGCGCGCACACACACACACACACACACACACAAACACACCTTAACTCATCATAGCTTTGCTAATAGCATTAGCCGAAATGCATCCACTACCAAACAAACATTAGCTCATCCACTCATTCACATGTGTGTGCCCAATGGTCCGGGAGCTCCAATCATACGTCCGGGGGATCTATATCTGGAGAAGGCTCACAGTGGCCGGTCTAAGGCGTCCTACTGCACCCAAACTTCACATCCTCTGCCTTTAAGAAGAGAAAAATTACCTCCACTCCTCCATTCCTCCGCTTCTCCGCTCCACCGCTCCTCCGCGAAGGGCCCTGGTACCCCCCCCCCCACCTAAACAAACTCTCACACATACACACACGAACACACTCACACAGACACAAAAAAAACAAACACACTCACACACACACATACACACACACACACACACACACCTTAATTCATCATAGATGTGCTAATAGCATTAGCTGAAACGCATCCACAACCAAACAAACATTAGCTCATCCACTCATTCACA
This sequence comes from Fistularia commersonii, assembly GCF_037954325.1. Taxonomy (NCBI): domain Eukaryota; kingdom Metazoa; phylum Chordata; class Actinopteri; order Syngnathiformes; family Fistulariidae; genus Fistularia; species Fistularia commersonii. Next base: position 178,225 of record NW_028234031.1, read on the forward strand.
TGTGTGCTCCCAATGGTAATCCCTGTCCGCGACCCCCCCCTCCCCCACCAAAAGAGCCTTTCAAACACACAAACACACACACACACACACACAAAGACACACACACACACAGACACACATACACACCTTAAGTCATCATAGCTGTGCTAAAAGCATTAGCCGAAACGCATCCACAACCACACAAACATTAGCTCATCCACTCATTCACATGTATGTGCCCAGAGGTCTGGGAGCTCCGGTCATACGTCTGGGGGAGCTATCTCCAGAGAAGGCTCACATTAGGCCGTCTAAGGGGTTCTTCTGCCCCCAAGCTTCCCCGCCTCTGAGAGAAGAAACATTACCTCCGCTCCTATGCTCCTCCGCTTCTCCGCTTCTCCGCTTCTCAGCTCCACCGCTCCTCCGCTATTGGCCCTGGTACCCCCCCCCACCTAAACACACTCACACACACACAAAGACACACAAAAACACACAAACACAAACAAAGACACACACACACACACACATACACACACACTCACACATACACACACACACCTTAACTCATCATAGCTGTGCTAATAGCATTAGCCGAAATGCATCCACTACCAAACAAACATTAGCTCATCCACTCATTCACATGTGTGTGCCCAATGGTCCGGGAGCTCCAATCATACATCCGGGGATCTATATCTGGAGAAGGCTCACAGTGGCCGGTCTAAGGCGTCCTACTGCACCCAAACTTCCCATCCTCTGCCTTTGAGAAGAGAAAAATTACCTAACCTCCTCCATTCCTCCGCTTCTCCGCTCCACCGCTCCTCCGTGATGGGCCCTGGTATCCCCCCCCCCCACTTAAACAAACTCTCACACATACACACACGAACACACTCACACAGACACAAAAACAAACAAACACACACACTCACACACACACACACACACCTTAACTCATCATAGCTGTGCTAATAGCATTAGCCGAAACGCATCCACAACCAAACAAACATTAGCTCATCCACTCATTCACATGTGTGTGCCCAGTGGTCCGGGAGCTCCAATCATACGTTCGGGGGATCTATGTCCGAAGAATGCTCACATTAGCCCGTCTAAGGGGTTCTGCTGCCCCCAAGCTGCTCCGCCTCTGAGAGAAGAAACATTACCTCCGCTCCTCTGCTCCTCCGCTTCTCAGCTCCACCGCTCCTCGGCTATGGGCCCTGGTACTCCCCCCCCCCCCCCCACCTAAACAAACTCTCACACAAAATCACTCACACACACACAAAAACACACAAACACACAAACACACATACACACACATCTTAACTCATCAGAGCTGTGCTAATACCATTAGCCGAAACGCATCCACAACCAAACAAACATTCGCTCATCCACTCATTCACATGTGTGTGCCCAATGGTACTCCCTGTCCGCGACCCCCCCCCCCCCCCCCCCACCAAAAGAGCCTCTCACACACACATACAGACACAGACACTCACACACACACAGACACACACATACACACATACACACACCTTAAGTCTTCATAGCTGTGCTAATAGCTTTAGCCGAAACGCATCCACAACCAAACAAACATTAGCTCATCCACTCATTCACATGTGTGCGCCCTGGTACTCCGTGTCCGCGACCCCCCCCCCCCCCCCCCCACCACCAAAACAAACTATCACACACATACACAAAGACACTCACACACACACACACACACTGACACACATACACACATTAAGTCAGCATAGCTGTGCTAATAGCATTAGCCGAAACGCATCCACAACCAAACAAACATTAGCTCATCCACTCATTCACATGTGTGTGCCCAATGGTCCTCTTCTCCGCTCCACCGCTCCTCCGCTATAGGCCCTGGTACTCCCGATCCGCTGGACTCAGGAGAATTATGGGACGTGCTTCTGCCCTCCATCCGCTTCACAGCTCATCCGCTCCAGGCCCAGCTACCCCCTGTCCGCACCCCCCCCCCCACACACACACAAACACACACACACACACACACACACACACACAAGAACACACAAACACACAAACACACACACACAAACACACCTTAAGTCATCATGACTTTGCTAATAGCTCCCAAGCTTCCCCGCCTCTGAGAGGAGAAACAATACCTCCGCTACTACGCTCCTCCGCTTCTCAGCTCCACCGCTCCTCCGCTATGGGCCCTGGTACCCCCCCCCCCACCTAAACACACTCACACACACACAAAAACACACAAACACACACACGCGCACACACACACACACACACACACACAAACACACCTTAACTCATCATAGCTGTGCTAATTGCATTAGCCGAAATGCATCCACTACCAAACAAACATTAGCTCATCCACTCATTCACATGTGTGTGCCCAATGGTCCGGGAGCTCCAATCATACGTCCAGGGGATCTATATCTGGAGAAGGCTCACAGTGGCCGGTCTAAGGCGTCCTACTGCCCCCAAACTTCCCATCCTCTGCCTTTGAGAAAAGAAAAATTACCTCCACTCCTCCATTCCTCTGCTTCTCCGCTCCACTGCTCCTCCGCGAAGGGCCCTGGTACCCCCCCCCCACCTAAACAAACTCTCACACATACACACACGAACACACTCACACAGACACAAAAAACAAACACACACACACACACACACACACACACACCTTAATTCATCATAGATGTGCTAATAGCATTAGCCGAAACGCATCCACAACCAAACAAACACTAGCTCATCCACTCATTCACATGTGTTTGCCCAATGGTAATCCCTGTCCGCGACCCCCCCTCCCCCACCAAAAGAGCCTTTCACACACACACACACACACACACACACAAAGACACTCACACACACACAGACACACACATACACACATACACACATTAAGTCATCATAGCTGTGCTAATAGCATTAGCCGAAATGCATCCACAACCAAACAAACATTAGCTCATCCAGTCATTCACATGTGTGTGCCCAATGGTCCGCTTCTCCGCTCCTCTGCTCCTCCGCTCCTCCGCAACCGCCAGACATAAGCGAATCAGGCTCCAGGCCCTGGTACTCCCAATCCCCGGGACTTACGCGAATTGTCGGCCGGGCTTCCGCTCACCTCCGCTCCTCCGCTCCACCGCTCATCCGCTCCGGGCCCTAGTACTCCTGAACTGCTGCACATCATTAAATCACGCTACAGGCCCTGGTACTCCCTGTCTCAGGGATTTAGGCATATTGTGGTCCATCATTCCGCTCTTCTCCGCTCCTCCGCTCCTCCGCTCCTCCGCTCCTCCGCTCCACCGCTCCACCGCTTCTCCGTTCTTCCGCTCATCCGCTCCGCCGCTCATCCGCTCCGTGCCGTAGTAGTCCAGAACTGCTGGACATAAGCGAATCAGGCTCTTGGCCCTGGTACTCCCTCCACGCGGGACTTGGGCAAATTGTCGGCCGGGATTCCGCTCTCCTCCGCTCCTCCGCTCCTCCGCTCCTCCGCTCCACCGCTTCTCCGTTCTTCTGCTCATCCGCTCCGCCGCTCATCCGCTCCGTGCCCTAGTAGTCCAGAACTGCTGGACATAAGCGAATCAGGCTCTTGGCCCTGGTACTCCCTCTCCGCGGGACTTGGGCAAATTGTCGGCCGGGATTCCGCTCTCCACGCTCCTCCGCTCCTCCGCTCCTCCGCTCCTGGCCCTGGTACTCCTGAACTGCTGGACATAAGCGAATCAGGCTCCAGGCCCTGGTACTCCCAATCCGCGGGACTTAGGCGAATTGTCGGCCGGGCTTCCGCTCACCTCCGCTCCTCCGCGGGACTCAAGGCGAATTGTCGGCCGGGCTTCAGCTCTCCTCCGCTCCTCCGCTCCACCGCTTCTCCCGCTCCTCCGCTCCTCCGCTCCTCCGCTCCTGGCCCTGGTACTCCTGAACTGCTGGACATAAGCGAATCAGGCTCCAGGCCCTGGTACTCCCAATCCGCGGGACTTAGGCGAATTGTCGGCCGGGCTTCCGCTCACCTCCGCTCCTCCGCGGGACTCAAGGCGAATTGTCGGCCGGTGTTCAGCTCTCCTCCGCTCCTCCGCTCCACCGCTTCTCCCGCTCCTCCGCTCCTCCGCTCCTCCGCTCCTGGCCCTGGTACTCCTGAACTGCTGGACATAAGCGAATCAGGCTCCAGGCCCTGGTACTCCCAATCCGCGGGACTTAGGCGAATTGTCGGCCGGGCTTCCGCTCTCCTCCGCTTCTCCTCTCATCCGCTCCGCCGCTCGTCCGCTTCGGGCCCTGGTACTCCTGAACTGCTAGACATAAGCGAATCAGGCTCCAGGTCCTGGTACTCCCAATCCCCGGGACTTACGCGAATTGTCGGCCGGGCTTCCGCTCACCTCCGCTCCTCCGCGGGACTCAAGGCGAATTGTCGGCCGGTGTTCAGCTCTCCTCCGCTCCTCCGCTCCACCGCTTCTCCCGCTCCTCCGCTCCTCCGCTCCTCCGCTCCTGGCCCTGGTACTCCTGAACTGCTGGACATAAGCGAATCAGGCTCCAGGCCCTGGTACTCCCAATCCGCGGGACTTAGGCGAATTGTCGGCCGGGCTTCCGCTCACCTCCGCTCCTCCGCGGGACTCAAGGCGAATTGTCGGCCGGTGTTCAGCTCTCCTCCGCTCCTCCGCTCCACCGCTTCTCCCGCTCCTCCGCTCCTCCGCTCCTCCGCTCCTGGCCCTGGTACTCCTGAACTGCTGGACATAAGCGAATCAGGCTCCAGGCCCTGGTACTCCCAATCCGCGGGACTTAGGCGAATTGTCGGCCGGGCTTCCGCTCTCCTCCGCTTCTCCTCTCATCCGCTCCGCCGCTCGTCCGCTTCGGGCCCTGGTACTCCTGAACTGCTAGACATAAGCGAATCAGGCTCCAGGCCCTGGTACTCCCAATCCGCGGGACTTAGGCGAATTGTCGGCCGGGCTTCCGCTCTCCTCCGCTTCTCCTCTCATCCGCTCCGCCGCTCGTCCGCTTCGGGCCCTGGTACTCCTGAACTGCTAGACATAAGCGAATCAGGCTCCAGGTCCTGGTACTCCCAATCCCCGGGACTTACGCGAATTGTCGGCCGGGCTTCCGCTCACCTCCGCTCCTCCGCTCCACCGCTCATCCGCTCCGGGCCCTAGTACTCCTGAACTGCTGCACATCATTAAATCACGCTACAGGCCCTGGTACTCCCTGTCTCAGGGATTTAGGCATATTGTGGTCCATCATTCCGCTCTTCTCCGCTCCTCCGCTCCTCCGCTCCTCCGCTCCTCCGCTCCACCGCTCCACCGCTTCTCCGTTCTTCCGCTCATCCGCTCCGCCGCTCATCCGCTCCGTGCCGTAGTAGTCCAGAACTGCTGGACATAAGCGAATCAGGCTCTTGGCCCTGGTACTCCCTCCACGCGGGACTTGGGCAAATTGTCGGCCGGGATTCCGCTCTCCTCCGCTCCTCCGCTCCTCCGCTCCTCCGCTCCTCCGCTCCACCGCTTCTCCGTTCTTCTGCTCATCCGCTCCGCCGCTCATCCGCTCCGTGCCCTAGTAGTCCAGAACTGCTGGACATAAGCGAATCAGGCTCCAGGCCCTGGTACTCCCTCTCCGCGGGACTTGGGCAAATTGTCGGCCGGGATTCCGCTCTCCACGCTCCTCCGCTCCTGGCCCTGGTACTCCTGAACTGCTGGACATAAGCGAATCAGGCTCCAGGCCCTGGTACTCCCAATCCGCGGGACTTAGGCGAATTGTCGGCCGGGCTTCCGCTCTCCTCCGCTTCTCCTCTCATCCGCTCCGCCGCTCGTCCGCTTCGGGCCCTGGTACTCCTGAACTGCTGGACATAAGCGAATCAGGCTCCAGGTCCTGGTACTCCCAATCCCCGGGACTTACGCGAATTGTCGGCCGGGCTTCCGCTCACCTCCGCTCCTCCGCGGGACTCAAGGCGAATTGTCGGCCGGTGTTCAGCTCTCCTCCGCTCCTCCGCTCCACCGCTTCTCCCGCTCCTCCGCTCCTCCGCTCCTCCGCTCCTGGCCCTGGTACTCCTGAACTGCTGGACATAAGCGAATCAGGCTCCAGGCCCTGGTACTCCCAATCCGCGGGACTTAGGCGAATTGTCGGCCGGGCTTCCGCTCACCTCCGCTCCTCCGCGGGACTCAAGGCGAATTGTCGGCCGGTGTTCAGCTCTCCTCCGCTCCTCCGCTCCACCGCTTCTCCCGCTCCTCCGCTCCTCCGCTCCTCCGCTCCTGGCCCTGGTACTCCTGAACTGCTGGACATAAGCGAATCAGGCTCCAGGCCCTGGTACTCCCAATCCGCGGGACTTAGGCGAATTGTCGGCCGGGCTTCCGCTCTCCTCCGCTTCTCCTCTCATCCGCTCCGCCGCTCGTCCGCTTCGGGCCCTGGTACTCCTGAACTGCTAGACATAAGCGAATCAGGCTCCAGGCCCTGGTACTCCCAATCCGCGGGACTTAGGCGAATTGTCGGCCGGGCTTCCGCTCTCCTCCGCTTCTCCTCTCATCCGCTCCGCCGCTCGTCCGCTTCGGGCCCTGGTACTCCTGAACTGCTAGACATAAGCGAATCAGGCTCCAGGTCCTGGTACTCCCAATCCCCGGGACTTACGCGAATTGTCGGCCGGGCTTCCGCTCACCTCCGCTCCTCCGCTCCACCGCTCATCTGCTCCGGGCCCTAGTACTCCTGAACTGCTGCACATCATTAAATCACGCTACAGGCCCTGGTACTCCCTGTCTCAGGGATTTAGGCATATTGTGGTCCATCATTCCGCTCTTCTCCGCTCCTCCGCTCCTCCGCTCCTCCGCTCCTCCGCTCCACCGCTCCAC